>NC_133383.1:23411352-23457791 GCF_049309525.1 Garra rufa
AGACACACACAGCTTTGAGGAGGCAAATCCAGGACAAAGAATCTCACTGCAGAGAAAAAAGGCCCCTCCTTCCCCCCTGGCTGAGAGTCAGCATTCTCAAAAACACCAGCACAGATCTCATGTGCTGTCTGAGCTTTACTCACATTAATCCTACGCTTCTAATTTGATACAAAATTCATAATAGTACATTTGCACTGATCACTTCATGTACTAAATAGTTGTTAGTAATGTGAGGACACCATTTTACAAGGGAAGAAGCTCAATATGATAAACAAATTACTATGTTAGTTCACTCTTCTGTATTTTGTTTCCCCACCATTTTAAAATCATTGAGGCTAAAACTTTTGCCATATGGCAAATGACACAGAAAGGGATTGTTTTTATTTTTTTGAATATAAAATGTAATATTTATGATAACTGCGCAGTGGTCCTTAGAGACAGGATTAATGCTTCAGTTGTGACACACATTTGATGTTGAATGGTGTTACAGACATCTGACTGCAAGCTCACTGCAGAGAAGCCACTCCCAGCTTCTGTAAGAGTTTATTGCAGAACCTACATCTAGACCTCCAGCAGCTGTAATAACAGTAAAATTAAACTATAATGCTCATCTTGAAAGAGGATTAAGGAAGATGATTTAAAATTTGGAGGCATTAAATACACAATTATGGTATTGAAAGCAAAACAGAAAGCATCAGACGAATAGCCCATTCAGTCCTTTACTCTCCATAGGAGATAAGTAACTGTTTAGACAAGGATATAAGCAAGGGTTTGTAATTCCCTGTTTGTTTGTTTTTTCTCTCTGTATAAAGACAATTTGTAGCAGTGTGGGGCGAGCATGTCTCAATCTAGCACACAAGAGCTCACTGTGCAGGGTTTCTATTCAGCATTGAGGGACAGAGAGACTTGACTGAAATAGAGGGAAAGAAAATTCAAGCAGTAAATTGAGTATTGGATATCCTCTGCATCAACCAATGCCTTCTAGAAAACATCTTAATGTTTTAAACTTGTAGAAACCACAACACAAAAAATAACAGAAGAACATTTAGAGTATTACAGAACTCTGCCATACTGATCTATAACTGCAGCCCCATGGAATCACCTGCACAGGGAAAAGTATAAAAAGGAGCAACCATTGAAGCAATTATTATGGCAAATCCAGCTAAAGCCTGGACAACTGTACATAAATGTTGTATTAATTTTGTATTGAAGTGGCCACAAAACTTGTTAAAAATGTGTTGTAATTAATTTGTATTGTATGTATTGCTATATATTTAAATAAATGTTACATCATCTCTTCATAAAAGCCTGAGAAAGAGAGAAAATGAGTGTCAACTCAGAGTAGCAGAGTGTGTGTGGGTGTTTGTGGGTGGAATAGAGTTCACTGTACACCAATATTGTGACATTATTGAGAAACTGAACTAGTAGTCTAGTTTCTCAAAACAAAAAAATATATACATATCAACCTCTGCTAACTTATCTTCAAAAAACAACTAAAAGCAGAGTGCAGCATTTCAAGCTTTAATCTATTGCTGCTGCAATGAGCACTTATGAGAGTCTCACCTCTAAAGTCAGGTCATCAACCTCCTGCTCCTTCTTTTCTCTTTGAACTGTCCCCAGACGACTCTGGCTTACCAGTGTGTTTTGACTGTAGGGCCTGACAAACTTTATGTCACTCATTCTTGAATCAGTGGTCCCGCACATTTCATAATTATACACATGCTGTAATGTGCCGTCTGCGTAGACTGGAGGATAATATGGAATTACAGGTAGATTTGCCCCAGATTTATAAAATAACTTATTCTGCCTCCATCTGTAGATTTTCACTGAAATTATTGAAATAATTGAGACTATGAAAAGCAGGGAGACCACTGCAAGAGCCAAGATTAAATAAAAAGTCAAATTGTCATTGTATTGTTTTTCATGTGTGAAGTCTGTGAACTCTGACAGCACTTCAGGAAAGCTGTCAGCCACAGCCACGTTAATGGAGACCACAGCTGAGCGAGAGGGCTGTCCGTTATCCTCAACAACAACAGTCAGTTTTTGCTTGACCGCATCTTTATCAGTCACTTGTCGCACAGTTCTTATTTCTCCATTCTGTAAACCCACTTCAAACAGCGCTCTGTCTGTAGCTTTCTGTAGTTTATAGGAGAGCCAGGCATTCTGTCCAGAGTCCACATCAACAGCAACCACTTTTGTGACCAGATATCCAACATCTGCAGCACGAGGCACAATCTCAGCCACCACAGAAGCACTGGTCTGTACTGGATACAGAACCTGAGGAGCGTTGTCATTCTGATCTTGGATTATAATGTTTACAGTCACGTTGTTGGATAAAGGGGGTGATCCCCCATCTTGAGCTTTGACTTGCATTTTAAATGATTTCAGCTGTTCATAATCAAACAACTTTTCTGCATAGATCACACCGCTCTCTGAATTTATTGAAATATAAGATGCCAGAGGTGCTCCATTTAAATTTCCATCAATAAGAAAATATGAAACCTTCGCATTTGGCCCCCAGTCCATGTCGACTGCTTTGACAGACAGAATAGTTGTAGAAGGAGGGTTATTTTCAGCTATGAAGGCATTATATGATTCCTGCTCAAACTGAGGTGCATGATCATTCACATCGGATATCTTTAGATTCAAAATCTCTTTACTTGAAAGAGGTGGGTTTCCCCCATCTACAGCAGTGATAGTGATATTATACTCTGCTGTTTGTTCCCTGTCTAATTCTGAGTCTGTCACCAAGTTGTAATAATTAGTTAATGATGATATGATTTTAAATGGAGAGTTCATATCAATAGAACATCTAATTTTACTGTTGTCACCTGAATCCAGATCTTGAACATTTATCATTGCTATAACAGTTCCAGGTGTTGCGTCTTCAGCTACTGCACTGGAAAATGACATTATTGTAATTTTTGGTGCGTTGTCATTTACGTCAATGACGTCAATAATTATCTCACTCGAGTCTGTCAGACCTCCTTGATCTTTAGCTTTGACTTTGATTTTAAACTGCTTGTGTTTTTCGTAATCTATATCACCTATTACTTTAACCTCACCAGAATCCGCATCGATAGAGAATAACGTTTTCACCGTAGATGTCGCGTGCTCAAAATAGTACTGAATACCGTGACTAGACTCGTCAGCATCAGTTGCACTGACTTTTGTTACGACTGTGCTTTTAGGAGCATTTTCGACAACTGATGTTTTATAAGACGACTGACTAAACACAGGCGCGTTGTCATTGACATCTAGAACAATAATATTAATCTGCACAGTTGCGGACCTTTGTGGTTTTCCACCATCGAAAGCCGTCAGAATCAAATTATGATGCTTTTTCTTTTCTCTATCGAGAGGAGAATGAAGAACCATCTCGACATTTTTACTACCGTCATCACCATTCTGAACATTAAGCTTAAAATGATCGGTGGGTTGAAGAGTATATTTCTGTAACGTGTTCACTCCCACATCTGGATCTATTGCGCTCTCTAATGGAAATCGCGCACCTAGAACCGCTAATTCGCTGATTTCTTGCTCAATTCTAGATTTCGGGAAAACAGGACTGTTATCATTTATGTCCTGTATGTCAACTGTAACTCGATAAAGCTCCATCGGATTCTCAAAAATTACATCAAAACTCACACTACAGACAGATATCTCGCCGCATAGCTCTTCTCTGTCTATTTTATTCTTAACAACCAGATACCCGTTCTCCTTGTCCAGTCCAATGTACTCACTGCTATCTGCGGTGAAAACACGCGCTTTTCCTGAAATCAGTCTCTTCGGCTCAAGCCCAAGGTCCGAGACAATATTTCCAACAAAAGAGCCCACTGGCATCTCCTCAGGTATAGAATAACGAATCTGTCCGGTCACGCGAGGGGAATATAAAGCCAAAGCGCACGCTGTATAGAAGAATAGCGACCCATAATGCCAGCCTTTTCCTCCCGACTCCATTTTTGATCAACAAAGACCGAGCAGAAGCATTCAAAGCAAAATGTGCAATTAATTATATTTTTCCAGCAAACTGCGTCTTCATGTGCCTTAAAGAAACTGGCGACGAATGAGACCGTAATTTGGCTATATGTTATGTAGCATCCAAGGATAGCGGTTGATGATGACTACATTTATGACATTGCTTTGGGTTTTGTTTAGGGGAGGGATAGAAACATACACTTGCTTAATATGTTGAACAGCGGCACTTAGAGTCCAAATACAGTACTACGAAATTGTCACTTTGTGGGGGAAAATACTATCAAGGTCTTAAACTTTAAAAAGAGTAAAACATCCCATATATAAGGTTATGCACTCTGATAGCATGCCACACTTTAAACGAGCAAAGTCTGAGAGGTCAAAGAGGACTGTGACAAATGCTTAAAAATCAGAGAACCTTAAACAGGGCAGACAGTTTAACTAGTTAGTTTAACTAATTATCAAAGAGATATTCCTCCCAAAATGGAAATTCTGTAATAATTTACTTACCCTCATGTGGTAACAAACCTGTATAATTATTTTCTCTTTTGTGGAATGCGAAAGAAGATTTTTCTGAGCAATGTTAGAAACTAAATAACACTGGGGCCCATCGGTTTTCATTGTATGGGTATAAAAAGACAAGAGACAGAGATTTCTCAAAATATCTTCTTTTAAGTTCCACAAAATAAAATGAATCACATGGATTCGGAAACTACATGAGGGTGAACAAAATAATTACAGAATTTTCATTTTTGAGAGGATTATCCCTTTCATTTCAAACGGTGGTGAAATCACAATCATACATGACCATCATCTTCCTGAGGTGACAGCTGCATTTGTAACATTGTGTAAAGAATTTATAACATCATCATAATAATAATCTATGAAAAATAAGCAGTTCACTTCTGATTTACCATTTGATTTGCAATCAAGTAAATGTACGGCACAGAACATAACTAATTAAACAGATTCCCTTGTCTAATTTGATATATAACATATCTTCAAAACATTCACCTAAATTAAAAATGAATGAATAGACATACATTTCCAGTGTACTTCCACTGGACTAATATAGCCAAAACGGCAGAATGTATAGACCAATTACCTACAAAACCACTGTGAGAGTGACTTATGCACAATCACTATCTACTCTTTACTGTTTTTTTTTTCTTTTAGAGAGAAGAAACATATTTCAAAACAACTTCAACCTGTAGTGAATAAAGCTGAGAAAATTGCATAATTGACTCAGTAATAGACATTAAAGCAAAATGTTCCAATATTCCATGTTCCAAGCCTGATAAGATGATTTTAAAACATCAAACAAGGTCTCACCTCTAAAGTCAGGTCAGCAACCTCCTGTTCCTTCTTTTCTCTCTGAACTGTCCCCAAACGACTCTGGCTCACCAGTGTGTTCTGACTGTAGGGCCTGACAAACTTCATGTCACTCATTCTTGAATCAGTGGTCCCGCACATTTCATAATTAAACACATGCTGTAATGTGCCGTCTGCGTAGACTGGAGGATAATATGGAATTACAGGTAGATTTGCCCCAGATTTATGAAATAGCTTATTCTGCCTCCATCTGTAGATTTTCACTGAAATGATTGAAATAATTGAGACTATAAAGAGCAGGGAGACCACTGCAAGAGCAAAGATTAAATAAAAAGTCAAATTGTCATTATATTGTTTTTCGTGTGTAAAGTCTGTGAACTCTGACAGCACTTCAGGAAAGCTGTCAGCCAAAGCCACGTTAATAGAGACCACAGCTGAGCGAGAGGGTTGTCCGTTGTCTTCCACAACAACAGTCAGTTTTTGTTTGACCACATCTTTATCAGTCACTTGTCGCACAGTTCTCATTTCTCCATTTCTCCATTCCGTGTAAAACTATAAACTAAAAAGGTCATTTTTGTAATCATGTCAATGTAAATATTCAGTGACACAATGTGTATCATCTGATTCATCACAATTTAAGTAACTTTATATTTTATGTTTATATACCATCTACTTTTAAATATTAACCTGATTTTAAAAATATTAGAAGTATCATGTCTGAGCAAACAAACGGAGCAAACAAATAATGCTAGAGCTCTTCACAGAATGAACTGTACTCTGAGATACTTTTTCAATTGTTTTTAACTTCCTGGCAGCCAAGTTTTGTACATATTGCAGCTTGTAAATTTAGAAATTCCGGCAAAAAGGGCATTGCCGTAATCTATGAAACAACGAACAAATTGATCAACTTCTCAGCTACAGAGAAATGCTAAATGCAGCATAGGCTGCAATTTTGCCACATTTCTTAGATGGAAAAGGATGCTTTAACAGTGATCTGTACAAAATGATCAAACGTAAGACTAGTGTCAAAGATAACTTCAAAGTTTCTCATTTTACTTTTAGTCTGCAAAAATGAGCCATTAACAGTCAGAGACAGAAAATCGGTTTTAAAAAATTGACGCCGGGAACCAATAAGCATGACTTTGGTTTTACCACTATTCAGAAAGAGGAAATTATTACTCCTCCATGTTTTTTTATTTCAGAAATACAGTCCAGGTTTTGAGTATAGTCAACACATTAGTGAAAGTGGAGACCAAGCGATCACAATGGATGGCCAAGTGGTGACAAGTAAATATTAAACAGTAAAAGGTCTAAAACTGAGCCCTGAGGAACACCAGTATACAGAGCTTATCTCAGACTTGTAACCAATCACAGCAATTAACAGGGAATGGTCATTAAAATAGGATTTAAACCAAGGGTTTCCCGACCAAAAACTTACTCAAGACAGGTAAGTAAAAGACTATGATCAACAGAATCAAAAACAGCTCTAAAATCAAGAAGGATGAGTATGGAAATGGCACCAAAATCAGAGACCATGAACACATCATTTTTAACTTTGACCACTGCCATTTCAGTATTGTGAAATTTGATGAAAACCTGACTGAAGAGGTCAGAAGAAATTATTGATTGTATGGTGGTTACACAAGCGAGAGACAACAACAAGCTCAGGTATTTTTGCCAAAAATTTAGGATTTGAAATGGAATGAATATTGTCAAGGGCTTTTTTTTTTTTTTTTTTTTTGGTAACAGGACTTATAGCAGCAGTCTTTGCTGCTGGAACAACCAATATCTGCTATGAATCATTTATAATACTGAAGATAACAAAGCACAAAATATCAAAGCATGATAAATAAGCTTATGGGAACAGGATCTAACATAAAAAGCAAACAAGAAAAGTGTGTTTATCATATATATCTTTGAAATAAATACCAGTTGCTTTGATATTGTTATATAATGCATTTACATTTTTAAATATGACTTATAAATGTCCAAATACTTTGAGCCATTCTATAAGCTAATGTTTAATACAAATGTGAAAGTAACTAACACGCACATGCAAACTGTTCTGTTTCTTTAATGTTATATTAATATTATAAATTTTAAAGGACAATAGTGAATAACTTTTATCAATGTTTGAAACACAGCAAAATGAAAACACTATGTTATAGATATACACTTTCTGGTCTCCATTACTTTTTGAATCCAGTGGAAGCCTGATGAAATGATTTTAAAACATTAAACAAGGTCTCACCTCTAAAGTCAGGTCATCAACCTCCTGCTCCTTCTTTTCTCTTTGAACTGTCCCAAAACGACTCTGGCTTACCAGTGTGTTCTGACTGTAGGGCCTGACAAACTTCATGTCACTCATTCTTGAATCAGTGGTCCCGCACATTTCATAATTATACACATGCTGTAATGTGCCGTCTGCGTAGACTGGAGGATAATATGGAATTACAGGTAGATTTGCCCCAGATTTATAAAATAGCTTATTCTGCTTCCATCTGTAGATTTTCACTGAAATGATTGAAATAATTGAGACTATGAAGAGCAGGGAGACCACTGCAAGAGCCAAGATTAAATAAAAAGTCAAATTGTCATTGTAGTGTTTTTCATGTGTGAAGTCTGTGAATTCAGACATCACTTCAGGAAAGCTGTCAGCCACAGCCACGTTATTGGAGACCACAGCTGAGCGAGAGGGCTGTCCGTTATCCTCCACAACAACAGTCAGTTTTTGTTTGACCGCATCTTTATCAGTCACTCGTCGCACAGTTCTTATTTCTCCATTCTGTAAACCCACTTCAAACAGCGCTCTGTCTGTAGCTTTCTGTAGTTTATAGGAGAGCCAGGCATTCTGTCCAGAGTCCACATCAACAGCCACCACTTTTGTGACCAGATATCCAACATCTGCAGCACGAGGCACAATCTCAGCCACCACAGAAGCACCAGTCTGTACTGGATACAAAACTTGAGGAGCGTTGTCATTCTGATCTTAGATTATAATGTTTACAGTCACATTGTTGAATAAAGGGGGTGAGCCCCCATCTTGAGCTTTGACTCGCATTTTGAATGATTTCAGCTGTTCATAATCAAATATTTTTTCTGCATAGATCACACCGCTCTGTGAATTTATTGAAATGTAAGATGACAAAGGTGCTCCGTTTAAATCTCCATCAACAAGAAAATATGAAACCTTCGCATTTGGCCCCCAGTCCATGTCAACTGCTTTGACAGTCAGTATTGTTGTAGATGGAGGATTATTTTCTGCTGTGAAGGCATTATATGATTCCTGCTCAAACTGAGGTGCGTGATCATTCACATCTGATATCTTTAGATTCAAAATCTCTTTACTTGAAAGAGGTGGGTTTCCCCCATCCACAGCAGTTATAGTGATATTATACTCTGCGGTTTGCTCCCTGTCTAATTCTGAGTCTGTCACCAGGTTATAATAATTAGTTAATGATGATATGATTTTAAATGGAGAGTTCATATCAATAGAACTTGTAATCTTACTGTTGTCACCTGAATCCAGATCTTGAACATTTATCATTGCTATAACAGTTCCAGGTGCTGCGTCTTCAGCTACTGCACTGGAAAATGACATTATTGTAATTTTTGGTGTGTTGTCATTTACATCAATGACGTCAATAATTATTTCACTAGAGTCTGTCAAGCCTCCGTGATCTGAAGCTTTGACTTTGACTGTAAACTGTTTGTGTTTTTCATAATCTATATCACCTATGACTTTAACCTCACCAGAATCCGCATCGATGGAGAACAAAGCTTTAACAGTATATGTCGCTTGCTCAAAATTATATTGAATGGCGTGACTAGACTCACCAGCATCGGTCGCACTGACTTTAGTCACAATTGTAGTTTTAGGAGCATTTTCAACAACTGATGTTTTATAAGATGGCTGGCTAAATACAGGTGCGTTGTCATTGACATCTAGAACAATAATATTAATCTGTACAGTCGCAGACCTTTGTGGTTTTCCACCATCTAAAGCGGTTAGAATCAGATTATGATGCTGCTTCTTTTCTCTCTCAACCCACATAGCAAATGTTTTCTGGTCCAGCTCCGGGCCACACAACTACATTTCCCTCGGCCCAAGTACCGCAAAGAATGGCGGCCCTGAAGTGGTCCAAAACTGGATAAAAGACAAGGGACACACATGGGCCATAACCGGCCCGAATCTCAGCCAGTTAATCACCCTTAACTGGCCCTGAGCTGGGCCAAAACAGGTTGTATTATTGATACCAATCCTCAGCCTTAGGTATACCAGAATCCCCAAATCTGGGCCACACCTGAGCCTTATAAAACCCAGACCCAATACAGAATCTTAATATTTGATATCACTGCATTGTGTATTACTATAATCACCATTATTCATTTTCAGTTTTATGTTTTAATGTACACACAAACTTTGCCAATAAAGTACATTAAACTGAATAGAATCAGCCTTTAAATTCACAAATCATTTAACTTTGCAATAAAAAAAAATGTATTGCATTAAAAAATGTTACTTATTTATAAATAACAAATTAACCAGAGTGTATAAGGTATACAGTCTATTAGAGAAACGTAACAGACACACGTAGCATTATTCACAAGTATTTATTGCAGAAATGTCAAAGAGCAGTACCACAGTAACGTGTCCAAATGACGATATGTCGCAGTCCTCTCTGGCGGAATATAGTTAAGTGTGAGGAGCAGGGCATAATTTCAGTTGTTAAACGCTGAAAATACTATCCCGAATACTCCGTAATTTCGCGCGTTTCTCATTCAAAACACGCATCACCGGAGACACGGCATGTCGCAATCTATGACGAAACTGGCGAGAGCCAATGAGCGTTTGATATCGCTGCTGTAAAACTTGTAGTAAAACTTCTTAACGGCAAATTTTACTATAGCTACAGAGGAAGGAGAGAACAACGGCTCTGGGAGATACATATCGCAGATGAATGGTTTAAATTTGGATCCGTTTCTCACACAAAGCATCACATGGATATCTAGGATTTGAATAAAAATAAAATACCTTTATAATCATTTTATTTAATGCTTGTGCATGACAGCATATTCATAAAATGATGTGCCCCATTGTAAACTCTCTCTCTATAAGGATTTTAAGATTATTTATACTGAGAATAAGATAAAATATAATTAAATTATGATTAAGTTCAGTTTAATGCAGTTGACTGATTTACTGATATGCTTATTAAATGATAATGTTTCATCCTGTTTTGTCTTGCCATTTCAAAGACATTTAAACAATCCTACATTTCACTGAATATTCTGTGATCATTTAACCATTACCATGCAATAGTTTGTTTATCTTGTTTATATGGGTCACATAATATGCTGTCATGTCACAAGCCTGATATGGGCCACATGATGACTGGACAGATCTGGGCCACACTCCTCCCACCAACAATCGGCCCTCATACTGTTTGCCGTGATCCACGTTGTGCCATCATTGCCACACACATGGCCCAGCTCTGCCTGAAAGGGAACATGCCATTGCCGACATGAGGCCAGCAGTGCCAGCTTGAGGCCACATTTGGGCCAAGACTGTTTGCTATGTGGGAAGAGGAGAATGAAGAACCATCTCGACGTTTTTGTTACCACCAGCGCCATTCTGAACATTAAGCTTAAAATGATCGGTGGGTTGAAGAGTATATTTCTGTAACGTGTTCACTCCCACGTCCGGATCTATTGCGCTCTCTAATGGAAATCGCGCATCTAGAACCGCTAATTCGCTGATTGTTTGCTCGATATTAGATTTCGGAAAGACGGGGCTGTTGTCATTTATGTCCTGTATGTCAACTGTAACTCGATAAAGCTCCATCGGATTTTCTAAAATTACATCAAAACTCACACTACAGGCAGATATCTCTCCACATAGCCCCTCTCTGTCTATTTTGTTCTTAACAACCAGATGTCCGTTCTCCTTGTCCAATCTCACTGCTGTCTGCGGTGAAAACACGCGCTTTTCCTGAAAATAATCTCTTCCCCTCAATCCCGAGGTCCGAGACAATATTTCCAACAAAAGAGCCCACTGGCATTTCCTCAGCAAATTGCGTCTTAGTCCGTTTTACGGAACCTGGAGACGAATCTGATGGTTGTCTGTTATGTAGTATCCAATGCTAGTTGTTGATGCTGTCTGAATTATGCCATTGCTTTTGGTTTTGATAAAGGGAGGGATAAAAGCACACACCAGAAACACAATATAGGTTGAACAGCGGCACTTAGAGTCCAAATACAGCACTACAGAATAGTCATTTAATGGAAAAAAAAATACTATTCTGGACTTACAAAAAAGTTAAATATCCTATATATGATGCGTATGCGTTGGGTTATGTAACATGACACAAAGTAAAAAATACGTGAGTGTGAGGGGGCAGAGAGAGTTGTGACAAATGCTTCACAAGCTGGAAGATCTTAAATATTTTGGAGACTGGGAGAGAGCTTTCATTTCAAACAATTCTAAATTATGTAGCGGTGAAATCCTTATCATACATGACCACCACCTTTCTGAGGTTACTGTCAAAGTTCCTGAGGTTACTGTCAAAGAATGAACTGTACTCTGAGACAATTGTTCAATTGTTTCTAACTTCTAGGCAGCTGAGTTTTGTACATATTAAAACTTATTAAGTGTAGATTTAGAAATTCTGGCAAAATGGGCATTGCAGTATATGAAACAACAAACAAATTGATCAAATTCTCAGCTACAGATGTAGCGGATGCAATTTTGCTATATTTCTGAGATGTAAAAAGGATGCTTTAACAGTGCTCTGTACAAAATGATCAAATGTAAGACTGGCGTCAAGTCTCCAAAACTGAGCTATCAGCAGACAGAGACAGAAAAACAGCTTTAATAATTTGATGACGGGAACCAATAAGCATGACTTCAGTTTTACCACTGTTCAGAAAGAGGAAGTTTTAATCTCAGAAATACAGTCCAGATTTGGAGTATAAATAGATTTGAATATCGTCAGCATATAAGTGAAAGTCGAGACAATCACAACAGATGGCCAAGTGGTGACAAGTACACATTAAACAGTAAAAGGCCTAAAACTGAGCCCTGAGGAAAACAAGTATACAGATCTAATCTCAGACTAACCACTCACAGAAATTAACAGGGAATCGTAAGTAAAATAGGATTTAAACCCAACACACCAAAAACTATTTCTTGATGGGTAAGTAAAATACTGTGATCAACAACATCAAAAGCAGCTCTAGGATCAAAAAAGATGAAAATGAAATTAGCACCAAAATCAGAAGCCATCAACACGTCATTGGAAACTTTGACCAATTTAAAAATAATAATAATAATAATAATAAAAATCAAAGCATTATTTAAATAAGCTTGTGGGAACAGGATCAAGTATGAAAAGCAAACAAGTACAGTGTATTTGTTATATATTTCTTCAGTTCTATCAGTTGCTTTGATATTGTTATATAATGCATTTACATTTTTAACTATGACTTAAGTGTCCAAATACTTTTTTGAGCCACTGTATAAGCCAACATTTTATACAAAAGTGAAAGCAACCAACATGCAAACTGTAATGTTCCTTTATTGTTAATTGGTAGCTAATGTTATATTCATAATTACTTATAAATCTTTAAGTGATAAGTCATAGAGGGGGTGGGGGGGTTGTGGAGGACATAGTGGATAAATTATATCAATGTTTGAAACACAGAACAATAAAAAGACTATGTTACAGATGTACACCTTATGATCTCAATTGCTTTTTGAATCCAGTGGAAGCCTGATGAGATGATTTTAAAACATTAAACAAGGTCTCACCTCTAAAGTCAGGTCATCAACCTCCTGCTCCTTCTTTTCTCTCTGAACTGTCCCCAAACGACTCTGGCTCACCAGTGTGTTCTGACTGTAGGGCCTGACAAACTTCATGTCACTCATTCTTGAATCAGTGGTCCCACACATTTCATAATTATACACATGCTGTAATGTGCCGTCTGCGTAGACTGGAGGATAATATGGAATTACAGGTAGATTTGCCCCAGATTTATAAAATAGCTTATTCTGCCTCCATCTGTAGATTTTCACTGAAATGATTGAAATAATTGAGACTATGAAGAGCAGGGAGACCACTGCAAGAGCCAAGATTAAATAAAAAGTAAAATTGTCATTATATTGTTTTTCGTGAGTGAAGTCTGTAAATTCAGACAGTACTTCAGGAAAGCTGTCAGCCACAGCCACGTTAATGGAAACCACAGCTGAGCGAGAGGGCTGTCCGTTATCCTCCACAACAACAGTCAGTTTTTGTTTGACCGCATCTTTATCAATCACTTGTCGCACAGTTCTTACTTCTCCATTCTGTAAACCCACTTCAAACAGCGCTCTGTCTGTAGCTTTCTGTAGTTTATAGGAAAGCCAGGCATTCTGTCCAGAGTCCACATCAACAGCCACCACTTTAGTGACCAGATATCCAACATCTGCAGCACGAGGCACAATCTCAGCCACCACAGAAGCACCAGTCTGTACTGGATACAGAACCTGAGGAGCGTTGTCATTCTGATCTTGAATAATTATTTTCACTGTCACGTTACTGCTGAGCGGAGGAGAGCCTCCATCTTGCGCTTTTACCCGGAAGTGGAATTCCTTCAGTTGTTCGTAGTCAAAAGAGCGCACAGCTGTAATCAGTCCGCTGTCAGGGTGAACTGACACATATGATGAGACAGAGACTCCATTAACAGTGCTGTCTTCTAGAATATAAGAAACACGGGCATTCTGATTCCAATCAGCATCACTGGCTCTAACTGTAAATATAGAGAGACCAGGAGTGTTATTCTCTATCACAAAGGCCTCATAGTGACTTTTCTCAAAGACGGGAGCATTGTCATTCACATCTGATATCTGTAAAAACAGAGAGATGCTGCTGGAGAGCGCAGGCATCCCCTGATCAGAGCATGTGACACTGATATTGTATTCAGCATCTCTCTCTCTGTCCAGTTGCTGCTCTATACGCAGGCTGATGAAATTACTGGATGGCGATGTAAGAGCAAATGGAATGTTGTCATTTATAATGCAATGAATCTGGCCATTCACACCTGAGTCTGCATCATTTACTTTCATCATAGCAACAACTGTGCCGGATGTGGAGTCCTCAGACACAGAGTTTGACATAGAGAGTAAGCTTATCACTGGTTTATTATCGTTAATGTCCAATACATCAATAATCAGCTTACATGAATCAGAAAGCCCCCCTTGATCTTTAGCCTGGATATCAATCTGATAGTGACTTGCCTTTTCAAAGTCGACGAGGCCATTTAATGTTACCTCGCCACTATGTTGATCAATAATAAACATGTTTCGCACAATATCATCTTTGCTTGCAACGTAGTATGTCACATGACCATTAGCTCCTTCATCTGCGTCAGTGGCACTTACGGTGGTAAGTTTAAACCCCTTCGCTGCATTTTCGGTTAATATAGCTTTATATACCTTTTGCGTAAAGACCGGGGCATTATCATTAACATCAAGTACAGTAACATATATTTGAACAGTTCCAGATAACTGCGGATCACCTCCGTCATTGGCGGTTAGCAATAATGTAACCACTCCTTTCTTTTCTCTATCCAGTGGTCTTTGCAAAACCATTTCGACGTTTTTATCACCGTCTGACTGACTGTGCAGTTCAAGGACAAAATTATCAGTCGGTTTAAGAGAATAGCTTTGAAGATCATTAACTCCCACGTCCGCATCCATGGCTCCCTCCAGTAAGAATCTCGCCCCTGTTACAGCCGACTCGCTGATTTCAAACTCAATTCGCTTTTTCTGGAAAGTGGGTGGATTATCGTTTATATCAGTAATTTCAATCGTAATCGTATATAATTCCATGGGGTTTTCCAAAATTAGCTGAAGGTGCAAAGCGCATGGCGTCGTTTTTGCACAAAGAGACTCGCGATCCATTTTCTCCTTGATGAGCAGCAAGCCAGTGTCTTTATTGAGACCAATGTATTCAGTACTGTCGCCTGTATATATGCGCGCTTTTCCTGACCTTAGTCGTTGTAAATTCAAGCCCAAATCCTGCGCGATATTTCCCACAGTGGAGCCTTTAGCCATTTCCTCTGGAATGGAGTAACTGACCTGTCCTTTAGCCGAATGAAGCAGGATGACAGAAAACAATACCGAGTACCACATCACGACACGAGACATTTTTTCTTCGATATCACCGACAAACCACAGAGAAAAAAAGGTTCTGAACGATTTCGAAGTGATGTCTTGTAAAGTGAAAATAGTAAATTCAAGCTCTTTTAATCCGAGTAAGTACAAATCGTTCCATTTGTTTCAAAACACTCGACAGCAATGAGCGATCTGAAACGTTTCCCCTTTTCTTCTCTCACTGTGAATATGGAATGATGGGGCAGGGTTTAAAATACACACAGACAATGTGCTACGTTGACAAACAGCGGCCCTGTGAGTCTAAACCGAGCACTACAAATAAAATTACAAATTATTTTTTGCAGAAAGAGGTTTTTCAAAACTTTTGTGGAAAAAAGGACAGAAATAAAGAACAGTAGTAGTTACGTAAAAAAAAATACAGTCGAGTTCTTATGATGGTATGGTTTTGATTTAGCTAATGAAAGAAAATAATTTCAACCTTACTGTCTATATTACTAAACTGGCAGGACTATGGCGCTGTCCAAGATGTGGTGCTGAACGTGATCTAAATTGACACTTTAGCATTACAGCTACAGATAATAAAAATATCATGTGAATAATGTTTAACATTAATGTTT
Organism: Garra rufa; assembly: GCF_049309525.1. NCBI lineage: Eukaryota > Metazoa > Chordata > Actinopteri > Cypriniformes > Cyprinidae > Garra > Garra rufa. The sequence continues at coordinate 23,427,430 of NC_133383.1, forward strand.
CATATAATGTTTAAGATGTTTTTGTACATTTTGATTTTGTTTGCTATGTGAAATATGAATATTTTTCTTACCGATGTCGGATATTCACTTTCCAAACCGGTATTTTCCTTGACTGCGCGATGCATCGTCTCAGCGAAACTCGGGTCCACTACAAAATTCTGTCCACCGAGTGTAGAAAACTTACAGTCACCCTTCCTGGAGTCAGTCGTCATGCACACTTCATAATTATACCCATGCGGCAGAGTTCCAGTGACTCCTGTGTCTGCGTAATGCGGTGGATAGTACGGAATAACAGGCAGATTGGACTGATATAAGAAGCGAGATTGTCTCCATCTGTAGATCTTTACTGATATTATCACAACCACACAAGTGATAAATAAGAAAGAAACAGCAGCCAGTGCAAGAACTAAATAAAGTGTCAGGTTCTCGTCATACTGTTTTTCATGCGTAAAGTCTGTGAACTCGGACAGCACTTCAGGAAAGCTGTCAGCCACAGCCACGTTAATGGAGACCACAGCTGAGCGAGAGGGCTGTCCGTTATCCTCCACAACAACAGTCAGTTTTTGTTTGATTGCATCTTTATCAGTCACTTGTCGCACAGTTCTTACTTCTCCATTCTGTAAACCCACTTCAAACAGCGCTCTGTCTGTAGCTTTCTGTAGTTTATAGGAGAGCCAGGCGTTCTGTCCAGAGTCCACATCAACAGCCACCAATTTAGTGACCAGATATCCAACATCTGCAGCACGAGGCACAATCTCAGCCACCACAGAAGCACTAGTCTGTACTGGATACAGAACCTGAGGAGAATTGTCATTCTGGTCTTGAATAGTAATTTTCACTGTCACGTTACTGCTGAGCGGAGGAGAGCCTCCATCTTGCGCTTTTACCCGGAAGTGGAAATCTTTCAATTGTTCATAGTCAAAAGAGCGCACAGCTGCAATTAGTCCGCTGTCAGGGTGAACTGACACATATGATGAGACAGAGACTCCATTAACATTGCTGTCTTCTAGAATATAAGAAACACGGGCATTCTGATTCCAATCAGCATCACTGGCTCTAACTGTAAATATAGAGAGACCAGGAGAGTTATTCTCCAGCACACAGGCCTCAAAGAGACTTTTCTCAAAGATGGGAGCATTGTCGTTCACATCTGATATCTGTAAAAACAGAGAGGTGCTGCTGGAGAGCGCAGGTAACCCCTGATCTGAGCATGTGACACTGATATTGTATTCAGCATCTCTCTCTCTGTCCAGTTGCTGCTCTATGCACAGACTGATGAAATTACTAGATGGCAATGTAAGAGCAAATGGAATATTGTTATTTATGGTGCAATGAATCTGGCCATTCACACCTGAGTCTGCATCATCTACTTTTATCATAGCAACAACTGTGCCGGGTGTGGAGTCCTCAGACACAGAGTTTGACATAGAGAGTAAGCTTATCACTGGTTTGTTATCATTAATGTCCAAAACATCAATAATCAGCTTACATGAATCAGAAAGCCCCCCTTGATCTTTAGCCTGTATATCAAGCTCGTAATGATTTGCTCTTTCAAAGTCAACGAGGCCATTTAAAGTTACCTCGCCACTGTGCTGATCAATAATAAACATGTTTTGCCCAGTCTCTTCAGTGCTTGCAATGTAGTATGTCACATGACCATTAGATCCCTCGTCTGCGTCAGTGGCACTTACTGTGGTTAGTTTAGTCCCTTTCAGCGCATTTTCAGTTAAAATGGTTTTATATACCTTCTGCGTAAACACAGGAGCATTATCATTAACATCTAATACAGTAACATGTATTTCAACCGTTCCAGATAATTGCGGATCACCCCCATCAAAAGCGGTTAGCAACAACGTAACCACTCCTTTCTTTTCTCTGTCAAGCGGTTTTTGCAAAACCATCTCCACGTTTTTATCTCCGCTTGCTTTACTGTGCAGTTCAAGAATAAAATTATCAGTTGGTTTAAGCGAATAGCTTTGAAGACCATTAATTCCTACGTCCGCATCCACGGCTCTCTCTAACATGAATCTCGCCCCTGTTACAGCCGACTCGCTGATTTCAAACTCAATTCGCTTTTTCTGGAAAGTGGGTGGATTATCGTTTATATCAGCAATTTCAATCGTAATCGTGTATAATTCCATGGGGTTTTCCAAAATCAGCTGAAGGTGCAAAGCGCACGGGGTCGTTTTTGCACAAAGAGACTCGCGATCCATTTTCTCTTTGATGAGCAGCAAGCCAGTGTCTTTATTGAGACCAATGTATTCAGTACTGTCGCCTGTATATATGCGCGCTTTTCCTGACCTTAGTCGTTGTAAATTCAAGCCCAAATCCTGCGCGATATTTCCCACAGTGGAGCCTTTAGCCATTTCCTCTGGAATGGAGTAAGTGACCTGTCCTCTTGCTGAATGAAGCAGGATGACAAAAAACAATACCGAGTACCACATCACGACACCAGGCATTTTTTTCTTCGATATCACCGACAAAACCACAGAGAAAAAAAAAAGGTTCTGAACGATTTCGAAGTGATGTCTTGTAAAGTGAAAATAGTAAATTCAAGCTCTTTTAATCCGAGTAAGTACAAATCGTTCCATTTGTTGCAAAACATTCGACAACAATGAACGATCTGAAACGTTTCCCCTTTTCTTCTCTTTCTGTGAATATGGGATGGTGGGGCAGGGTTTAAAAATACACACAGACAATGTGCTACGTTGACAAACAGCGGCCCTGTGAGTCTAAACCGAGCACTACAAATAAAATCACTAATTTTTTTTTGCAGAAAGAGGTTTTTCAAAACGTTTGTGGAAAAAGGACAGAAATAAAGAACAGTAGTAGTTACGTTTAAAAAATCAATCGAGTTCTTCTGATGGTATGGTTTTGATTTAGCTAATGAAAGAAAATCATTTTAACCTTACTGTCTATATTACTAAACTGGCAGGACTATGGCGCTGTCCAAGATGTGGTGCTGAACGTGATCTAAATTGACACTTTAGCATTACAGCTACAGATAATAAAAATATCATGTTAATAATGTTTAACATTAATGTTTCATATAATGTTTACGATGTTTTTGTACATTTTGATTTTGTTTGCTTTGTGAAATATGAATATTTTTCTTACCGATGTCGGATATTCACTTTCCAAACCGGTATTTTCCTTGACTGCGCGATGCATCGTCTCAGCGAAACTCGGGTCCACCACTACAAAATTTTGTCCACCGAGTGTAGAAAACTTACAGTCACTCTTCCTCGAGTCAGTCGTCATGCACACTTCATAATTATACCCATGCGGCAGAGTTCCAGTGACTCCTGTGTCTGCGTAATGCGGTGGATAGTACGGAATAACAGGCAGATTGGACTGATATAGGAATCGAGATTGTTTCCATCTGTAGATCTTTACTGATATTATCACAACTACACAAGTGATAAACAGGAAAGAAACAGCAGCCAGTGCAAGAACTAAGTAAAAAGTCAGATTGTCGTCATATTCTTTTTCATGCGTAAAGTCTGTGAACTCTGACAACACTTCAGGAAAGCTGTCAGCCACAGCCACGTTAATGGAGACCACAGCTGAGCGAGAGGGCTGTCCGTTATCCTCCACAACAACAGTCAGTTTTTGTTTCACTGCATCTTTATCAGTCACTTGTCGCACAGTTCTTATTTCTCCATTCTGTAAACCCACTTCAAACAGCGCTCTGTCTGGAGCTTTCTGTAGTTTATAGGAGAGCCAGGCGTTCTGTCCAGAGTCCACATCAACAGCCACCACTTTAGTGACCAGATATCCAACATCTGCAGCACGAGGCACAATCTCAGCCACTACAGAAGCACCAGTCTGTACTGGATACAAAACCTGAGGAGCGTTGTCATTCTGATCTTGAATAGTAATTCTCACTGTCACGTTACTGCTGAGCGGAGGAGAGCCTCCATCTTGCGCTTTTACCCGGAAGTGAAAATCCTTTAGCTGTTCATAGTCAAAAGAGCGCACAGCTGTAATCAGTCCGCTGTCAGGGTGAACTGACACATATGATGAGACAGAGACTCCATTAACAGCGCTGTCTTCTAGAATATAAGAAACACGGGCATTCTGATTCCAATCAGCATCACTGGCTCTAACTGTAAATACAGAAAGACCAGGTGTGTTATTTTCCAGCACACAGGCCTCATAGTGACTTTTCTCAAAGACGGGAGCATTGTCATTCACATCTGATATCTGTAAAAACAGAGAGGTGCTGCTGGAGAGCGCAGGCACCCCCTGATCAGAGCATGTGACACTGATATTGTATTCAGCATCTCTCTCTCTGTCCAGTTGCTGCTCTATGCGCAGGCTGATGAAATTGCTGGTTGGCGATGTAAGAGCAAATGGAATGTTGTCATTTACAATGCAATGAATCTGGCCATTCACACCTGAGTCTGCATCATCTACTTTCATCATAGCAACAACTGTGCCGGGTGTGGAGTCCTCAGACACAGAGTTTGACATTGAAAGTAAGCTTATCATTGGTTTGTTATCATTTATGTCCAATACATCAATTATCAGCTTACATGAATCAGAAAGCCCCCCTTGATCTTTAGCCTGTATATCAAGCTCGTAATGATTTGCTTTTTCAAAGTCAACAAGGTCATTTAAAGTTACCTCGCCACTGTGTTGATCAATAATAAATATGTTTCGCCCAGTGTCTTCAGTGCTTGCAATGTAGTATGTCACATGACCATAAGGTCCCTCGTCTGCGTCAGTGGCACTAACTGTGGTCAGTTTTGCCCCTTTCAGTGCATTTTCAGTTAAAATGGCTTTATATACCTTCTGCGTAAACACAGGAGCATTATCATTAGCATCTAATACAGTAACATATATTTGAACAGTTCCAGATAATTGCGGATCACCCCCATCAAAAGCGGTTAGCAACAACGTAACTACTCCTTTCTTTTCTCTATCAAGCGGTTTTTGCAAAACCATCTCCACGTTTTTATCTCCGCTTGCTTTACTGTGCAGTTCAAGAATAAAATTATCAGTTGGTTTAAGAGAATAGCTTTGAAGACCATTAATTCCTACGTCCGCATCCACGGCTCTCTCTAACATGAATTTAGCCCCTCTTACAGCCGATTCGCTTATTTCAAACTCGATTCGTTTTTTCTGGAAAGTGGGTGGATTATCGTTTATATCAGTAATTTCAACCGTAATCGTGTATAATTCCATGGGGTTTTCCAAAATCAGTTGAAGATGCAAAGCGCACGGGGTCGTTTTTGCACAAAGAGACTCGCGATCCATTTTCTCTTTGATGAGCAGCAAGCCAGTGTCTTTATTGAGACCGATGAATTCAGTACTATCCCCTGTATATATGCGCGCTTTTCCTGTCCTTATTCTTTGTAAATCCAAGCCCAAATCCTGCGCGATATTTCCCACAGTGGAGCCTTTAGCTATTTCTTCTGGAATGGAGTAGCTGACCTGTCCTTTAGCCGAATAAAGCAGGACGACGGAAAACAATACCGAGTACCACATCACGACACCAGACATTTTTTCCTTCGATTTCACCGACAAACCACAGAGAAAAAGGGTTCTCAACGATTTCGAAGTGATGTCTTATAAAGGAAAAATAGTAAATTCAAGCTCTTTTAATCCGAGTAAGTACAAAACGTGCCATTTGTTTAAAGAAACTCGACAATAACGAGGGATCTGCAAGCGTTTCCCCATTCCCTCTCTCACTGTGAATATGGAATGATGGGGCAGGGTTTAAAATACACACAGACAATGTGCTACGTTGACAAACAGCGGCCCTGTGAGTCTAAACCGAGCACTACAAATAAAATGACAACAAAATCAGTTTTTGCAGATTGGGTTTTTCAAAACTTTTGTGGGGAAAAAAGAAGGAATTACATAAATAAATAAATAAATAAATAAATAAATAAATAAATAAATAAATAAATACTGGTAGTAATGCTATTTTAAACATCGTTATTTTGGTGGTATAGTTTTGATTTAGCTAATGAAAATAAATAATTTGACCATTACTGTCTAATTTAATAAACTGGCAATATGGCGCTGTCCAAGATGTGGTGCTGAAAGTAATCTAAATTGTCACTTTAGCATGACAACTACCGGTAATAACAAATATCATGTTAATAATGTTTCAAATTAACTTTTCGTGTAATTTCTTTAACACTGTTTTTGTACATTTTGATTTTGTTTATGTGAAGTATAAAAAAAAAAATTCTTACCGATGTGGCATATTCACTTTCCAAACTGTTATTTCCCTTGACTGCACGTTGCATCGTCTCAGTGAAACTCGGGTCCACCACTAACACATTCTGTCCACTGAGTGTAGAAAATTTACAGTCACTCTTCCTCGAGTCAGTCGTCATGCACGCTTCATAATTATACCCTTGCGGCAGAGTTCCAGTGACTCCTGTGTCCGCGTAATGTGGTGGATAGTACGGAATAACAGGCAGATTGGACTGATATAAGAAGCGAGATTGTCTCCATCTGTAGATCTTTACTGATATTATCACAACCACACAAGTTATAAATAAGAAAGAAACAGCAGCCAGTGCAAGAACTAAATAAAAGGTCAGGTTCTCGTCATACTGTTTTTCATGCATAAAGTCTGTGAACTCTGATAGCACTTCAGGAAAGCTGTCAGCCACAGCAACGTTAATGGAGACCACAGCTGAGCGAGAAGGCTGTCCGTTATCCTCCACAACAACAGTCAGTTTCTGTTTGACCGCATCTTTATCAGTCACTTGTCGCACAGTTCTTATTTCTCCATTCTGTAAACCCACTTCAAACAGCGCTCTGTCTGGAGCTTTCTGTAGTTTATAGGAGAGCCAGGCGTTCTGTCCAGAGTCCACATCAACAGCCACCACTTTAGTGACCAGATATCCAACATCTGCAGCACGAGGCACAATCTCAGCCACCACAGAAGCACTAGTCTGTACTGGATACAGAACCTGAGGAGCGTTGTCATTCTGATCTTGAATAGTAATTTTCACTGTCACGTTACTGCTGAGCGGAGGAGAGCCTCCGTCTTGCGCTTTTACTCGGAAGTGGAATTCCTTCTGCTGTTCATAGTCAAAAGAGCGCACAGCTGTAATCAGTCCGCTGTCAGGGTGAACTGACACATATGATGAGACTGAGACTCCATTAACAGTGCTGTCTTCTAGAATGTAAGAAACACGGGCATTCTGATTCCAATCAGCATCACTGGCTTTAACTGTAAATATAGAGAGACCAGGTGTGTTATTTTCCAGCACACAGGCCTCATAGTGACGTTTGTCAAAGATGGGAGAATTGTCATTCACATCTGATATTTGCACACGGAGAGAGACACTACTGGAGAGCGCTGGCACTCCCTCATCAGTACATATTACACGGATATTGTACTCAGCTTCCCTCTCTCTGTCCAATTCCTGCTCTGTTTGCAAGCTGAAGAAATTGCTAGACGGTGAAGTAATAGAAAAGGGAATGTCGTTTTGTAAGACGCACTGAACCTGACCATTTACACCTGAATCAAGATCATCAACATTAAGCACTGAAACAACAGTACCAGACTTTGACCCTTCAGATATTGAATGGGAACTAGACACAATATTAATACTAGGCGAATTATCATTAATGTCCAGAACATCGATAATTACTTTGCATGCATTAGAGAGTCCTCCTTGATCTTTTGCCTGAATATTAAGTTCATAGTTGCTCACCTTTTCATAGTCAACCTGACCATTTAATATTAGTTCACCACTTTTTTCATTAATTAAGAATATTTCGGCCACATTTTTCTCCACAGTGTCAGATATGTAGTACGTCACTACACTGTTGGATCCTTCGTCTGCATCAGACGCGCTCACAACTGTTAATATGGTACCTTTTGGCGCGTTTTCTGTTATGGTGGTTTTATATACCTTTTGTGTAAAGACAGGAGCATTATCATTATTGTCTAATACAGTGATGTGTATCTGTACAGTACCAGAGAGCACTGGATCGCCTCCATCAAACGCTTCTAACAACAAAGTTAGTGAGCTTTGCGTTTCTCTATCAAGTGTTTTTTGTAAAATCATCTCGACGTTTTTACTACCGTCTGCCTGATTGTGCAGTTCAAGCCGAAATTTATCAGCCGGTTTCAACGAGTAGCTCTGAAGCGCATTTGTTCCTACATCCGGATCGAAAGCTCTGCCTAGCATAAAGCCAGCACCCACCACCGCCGATTCGCTAATCTCAAATCTAAATTCCTTTCTCTGGAAACTCGGAGCGTTATCATTTATATCCATGATTTCTATTGTAGTCGTGTAAAATTCCATCGGGTTTTCCAAAATCATTTGAAGATGCAAAGCACACGGAGTTGTTTTTGCACAAAGAGACTCGCGGTCCATTTTCTCTCTGATAAGCAGCGATCCAGTGCTTCTGTTTAGTTCGATGTATTCCGTACTGTCTCTTGTATAAATTCTCGCTTTTCCGGATTTCAGTCGTTGTAAATTCAAGCCCAAATCTTGCGCAATATTTCCCACCATCGATCCTTTTGCCATTTCTTCAGGAATGGAGTAGCTTACTTGTCCTCGCGCTATGTGAACCAGAAGAGCGAAAAACAGCATCGAGCGTCTTGTCATTGCATCAGGCATTGTCTCAATAGCACCGAAGATCGAATGAGAAACAACAATCTATCAGTATATCTTATAAGCCTATAAAAGGAAATTAAAATGTATTATGGATGTATTTGACGACGAGATTTCTACAGTTAATCCGTGCAAGAAAATAATTTTTGAGACGGTAGCTTTTCTTCCTTTCTCTTTGCTATTACGTGATGCTGGGGGTGGGTCTCTAAAATACACAGTTTATCCTCCATTTGTCGACGAACAGCGGCCCTCTGAGTGTAAATTAAGAATTGCAAACCAAGTTTATATATTTATGCCTAAAAGGAATTTTAGCAACGGCATATATTGTTTAATAGACCTATTTATCACTCATGTAAAACCATCCATCTGAATTCCCAGATGATTAAATAACTGACTATGTTGGAACCAGAAAGGCAAAAGGGAAGAATAAACCTGAAAGCCTTTTAGCAAAAGTACAATACTTCCAATAGACCAAAGTCCTCTGTTTACCAGTAGCATACTTCATCTCAAGAGGCGCTGTTCAACAAAAGTGGTGCTGAAAGGTGTCAAAATGCCTCAGCATTTTCCAAATAATTCCGTATTATTATTATAATTAGTAGTAGTATTTTCTCTTTCTTTCTTTCTTTCTTTCTTTCTTTCTTTCTTTCTTTCTTTCTTTCTTTCTTTCTCTTGCTAAAAAATGTCGACTACATAGCAAAAAAGGGGAAAAAGACAGATTCTCAGAGTCTTACAACAACACATCCAACAATTTGCAAGAATTTGTGTGACCGTCATGCACATTTGTTTCACTTCCGTCTCGAACAAACATATGAACATTACATCAAAATTGCCAAACTTCACAGCATTTTAGTTTATTTGATACGATCTTGAATATCTTGAACCAATTCTAATAATAAGCAACACAGTAAAGAAAAAAATGTTTTTTTTCTACATTGTGGAAACTTGTGAAAAAGGTCGAGATGCATGTATTAAAATGAAAATAAAAAAAATGTTACATGAGTATTTTTTATATACAACCTAAAAGTGCATGTGGACACGTGATCGCTCCGTTCTACAAGCATATTTGTCTATGTATTATTATTTGTCTTTTCCGTTAATAAATAATAAAACATAAAAAAGGATAATAATAGTCTAACGAATACTTCCTTACCGATTCCGCAGAGCTGAAATCGTCGATGGAACTATTTTTCTTGATCGTGCTCTGTATCGTCTCAGTGAAACTCGGGTCCACCACTAAGACATTCTGTCCACCGAGTGTAGAAAACTTACAGTCACTCTTCCTCGAGTCAGTCGTCATGCACACTTCATAATTATACCCGTGTGGCAGAGTTCCAGTGACTCCTGTGTCCGCGTAATGCGGTGGATAGTACGGAATAACAGGGAGATTTGTCTGATATAGGAAGCGAGATTGTCTCCATCTGTAGATCTTTACTGATATTATCACAACCACACAAGTGATAAATAAGAAAGAAACAGCAGCCAGTGCAAGAACCAAATAAAACGTGAGGTTGTCGTCATACTGTTTTTCATGCGTAAAGTCTGTGAACTCGGACAGCACTTCAGGAAAGCTGTCAGCCACAGCAACGTTAATGGAGACCACAGCTGAGCGAGAGGGCTGTCCGTTATCCTCCACAATTACAGTCAGTTTTTGTTTGACGGCATCTTTATCAGTCACTTGTCGCACAGTTCTTATTTCTCCATTCTGTAAACCAACTTCAAACAGCGCTCTGTCTGTAGCTTTCTGTAGTTTATAGGAGAGCCAGGCATTCTGTCCAGAGTCCACATCAACAGCCACTACTTTAGTGACCAGATATCCAACATCTGCAGCACGAGGCACAATCTCAGCCACCATAGAAGCACCAGTCTGTACTGGATACAGAACCTGAGGAGCATTGTCATTTTGATCTTGAATAGTAATTTTCACTGTCACGTTACTGCTGAGCGGAGGAGAACCTCCATCTTGCGCTTTTATTGGGAAGTGAAAATCCTTCAGCTGTTCATAGTCAAAAGAGCGCACAGCTGTAATCAGTCCACTGTCAGGGTGAACTGACACAAATGATGAGACTGAGACTCCATTAACAGTGCTGTCTTCTAGAATATAAGAAACACGGGCATTCTGATTCCAATCAGTATCTCTGGCTTTAACTGTAAATATAGAGAGACCAGGAGTGTTATTCTCCAGCACACATGCCTTATAGTGACTTTTCTCAAAGATAGGAGCATTGTCATTCACATCTGATATCTGCACACGAAGAGAGACACTGCTGGAGAGCGCTGGTACTCCCTCATCAGTACATATTACACTGATATTGTACTCGGCTTCCCTCTCTCTGTCCAATTCCTGCTCGGTTTGCAAGCTAAAAAAACTGCTTGACGGAGAAGTAATAGAAAAGGGAATGTTGTCATTTAAGACGCACTGAACCTGACCATTTATACCTGAATCAAGATCATCAACATTTAGCACTGAAACAACAGTACCAGACTTTGACCCTTCAGATATGAAATGGGAACTAGACACAATATTAATACTAGGCGAATTATCATTAATGTCCAGAACATCGATAATTACTTTGCATGCATTAGAGAGACCTCCTTGATCTTTTGCCTGAATATTAAGTTCATAATGGCTCACTTTTTCATAGTCAACCTGACCGTTTAATATTACTTCACCACTTTGTTCATTAATAAGAAACATGTCGGCCACATTTTTGTTTATTGTGTCAGATATGTAGTACGTCACTACACTGTTGGATCCTTCGTCTGCATCAGACGCGCTCACGACTGTTAATATTGTACCTTTTGGTGCGTTTTCTGTTATGGTGGTTTTATATACCTTTTGTGTAAAGACAGGAGCATTATCATTAATATCCAACACTGTAATGTGTATCTGCACAGTGCCAGAGAGCACTGGATCGCCTCCATCAAACGCTTCTAACAACAAAATAAATGAGCTTTGTGTTTCTCTATCAAGTGGCCTTTCTAAAATCATCTCGACGTTTTTACTACCGTCTGCCTGATTGTGCAGTTCAAGCCGAAATGTATCAGTCTGTTTCAGCGAGTAATTCTGAAGATCATTTGTCCCTACATCCGCATCGAAAGCTCCACCGAGCATAAAACCAGCACCAGCCACCGCCGATTCGATAATCTCAAATCTAAAGTCCCTTTTTTCGAAACTCGGAGCGTTATCATTTATATCCGTGATTTCTATTGTAATCGTGTAGAATTCCATCGGGTTTTCCAAAATCATTTGAAGATGCAAAGCACACGGAGTTGTTTTTGCACAAAGAGACTCGCGGTCCATTTTCTCTCTGATAAGCAGCGATCCAGTGTTTCTGTTCAGTTCGATGTATTCCGTACTGTCTCTTGTATAAATTCTCGCTTTTCCTGATTTCAGTCGTTGTAAATTTAAGCCCAAATCTTGCGCAATATTTCCCACCATCGATCCTTTTGCCATTTCTTCAGGAATGGAGTAACTTACTTGTCCTCGGGCTATGTGAACCAGAAGAGCGAAAAACAGCATCGAGCGTCTTGTCATTGCATCAGGCATTGTCTCAATAGCACCGAAGATCGAATGAGAAGCAACAATCTATCAGTATATCCTATAAGCCTATAAAATGAAATTAAAATGTATTATGGATGTATTTGACGACGAGATTTCTACAGAAAATCCGTGCAAGAAAATAATTTCTGAGACGGTAGCTTTTCTTCCTTTCTCTCTGATATTGTGTGATGCTGGGGGTGGGTCTGTAAAATACACAGTTTCCCCTTCATTTGTCGACGAACAGCGGCCCTCTGAGTGTAAATTAGGAACTGCAAATCAAGTTTATATATTTATGCCTAATGAATTTTAGCAACGGCCTGTATTATTTATGCTTATTTATCACTCATGTAAAACCAGTCATTTGAATTCCCAGATGACTGAATAACTATGCCGGAACCAGAAGGGCAAACGGGACGAATAAACCTGAGTGCATTTAACAAAAGTATAATACTTCCAATAAAAGCACATAGTAAATACCACAGCCCTCTGTTTACCAATAGCAGACTCCATCACATGAAGCGCTGTTCAACAAAAGTGGTGCTGAAAGGTGTCAAAATGCCTCTGCGTTGTACCAAAATAAAGTAGTATTTTCCAATAACTAACACTTTATTCTTCTTCTTTTATTCTTACTTTTTTATACGCAGCAAACATAAAAAATACCACGATTAATGCAATTCAATCTTATAATGACTCATTGGTCCACCACTATAGACATTTCCACTACATAGTAAAAAAAACAAAACAATTCTGAGTCTTACAACACACGCAACAATTTGCAAGAACAAATTGTGTGACCGTCATGCACACTTCAGTTTCATTTCCTTTTCGAACAAACATATCAACTTTACAGGCAATATTGCCAAACTTTACAGCTTGAATCATTTAAACCAACACTTGTAATAAGCAACACAACAAGGAAAACACAAAGTGACTTGTGTAAAAGTTCGAGATGCAGAATGAAAAGTAAAAAAAATAAAAAATACAAATACAAAAAGTTACATATGTAATTTTTTATCCACGACCTAAAACTACATGTGCACACGTAATCGCTCAGTTCCCCAACCCTATTTATTTACTGTCCACTTCAGCAACCATATTATTTGTCTTTAAATAAATAATAAAACATTAAAAAATTAATAATAATAGTTTGACGACACGTTTCTTACCGATTCTGCAGAGCCGACACCGTCGATGGAACTATTTTTCTTGATCGTGCGCTGTATCGTCTCAGCAAAACTCGGGTCCACCACTAAGACATTCTGTCCACCGAGTGTAGAAAACTTACAGTCACTCTTCCTTGAGTCAGTCGTCATGCACGCTTCATAATAATACCCGTGTGGCAGAGTTCCAGTGACTCCTGTGTCCGCGTAATGCGGTGGATAGTACGGAATAACAGGCAGATTGGACTGATATAAGAAGCGAGATTGTCTCCATCTGTAGATCTTTACTGATATTATCACAACTACACAAGTTATAAATAAGAAAGAAACAGCAGCCAGTGCAAGAACTAAATAAAATGTCAGGTTATCGTCATACTGTTTTTCATGGGTAAAGTCTGTGAACTCGGACAGCACTTCAGGAAAGCTGTCAGCCACAGCAACGTTAATGGAGACCACTGCTGAGCGAGAGGGTTGACCGTTATCTTCCACAATTACAGTCAGTTTCTGTTTGACCGCATCTTTATCAGTCACTTGTCGCACAGTTCTTATTTCTCCATTCTGTAAACCCACTTCAAACAGTGCTCTGTCTGTAGCTTTCTGTAGTTTATAGGAGAGCCAGGCATTCTGTCCAGAGTCCACATCAACAGCCACCACTTTAGTGACCAGATATCCAACATCTGCAGCACGAGGCACAATCTCAGCCACCACAGAAGCACTGGTCTGTACTGGATACAGAACCTGAGGAGCATTGTCATTTTGATCTTGAATAGTAATTTTCACTGTCACGTTACTGCTGAGCGGAGGAGAGCCTCCATCTTGCGCTTTTACTAGGAAATGGAAATTTTTCAGCTGTTCATAGTCAAAAGAGCGCACAGCTGTAATCAGTCCGCTATTAGGGTGAACTGACACATATGATGAGACTGAGACTCCATTAACAGTGCTGTCTTCTAGAATATAAGAAACACGGGCATTCTGATTCCAATCAGCATCACTGGCTTTAACTGTAAATATAGAGAGACCAGGTGTGTTATTCTCCAGCACACAGGCCTTATAATGTATTTTCTCAAATACAGGAGCATTGTCATTCACATCTGATATCTGCACACAGAGAGATACACTGCTGAAGAGCGCTGGCACTCCCTCATCAGTACATATTACACTGATATTGTACTCAACTTCTCTCTCTCTGTCCAGTTCCTGCTCTGTTTGCAAGCTGAAGAAGCTACTAGACTGAGATGTAATGGCAAAGGGAATATTCTCATTTATGACACACTGAACCTGGCCATTTACACCTGAATCGAGATCATCAACATTTAGCATTGCAACAACAGTACCAGACTTAGAGCCTTCAGATATGGAATGGGAACTAGACAGAATCTGAATACTAGGCGAATTATCATTAATGTCCAGAACATCGATAACTACTTTGCATGCGTTAGAAAGCCCTCCTTGATCTTTTGCCTGAATATTAAGTTCATAATGGCTCACCTTTTCATAGTCAACATGGCCGTTTAATACTAATTCACCACTTTTTTCATTAATTGCAAACATGTCGGCAACATTTTTGTTCATTGTGTCAGAAATGTAGTATGCCACTACACTGTTGGATCTTTCATCTGCATCAGATGCGCTCACGACTGTTAATATTGTACCTTTTGGTGCATTTTCTGCTATGGTGGTTTTATATACCTTTTGTGTAAAGACAGGAGCATTGTCATTACTGTCTAATACAGTGATGTGTATCTGTACAGTGCCAGAGAGCACTGGATTACCTCCATCAAACGCTTCTAACAACAAAGTAAGTGAGCTTTGCGCTTCTCTATCAAGTGGTCTTTGTAAAATCATCTCGACGTTTTTACTACCGTCTGCCTGATTGTGCAACTCAAGCCGGAATTGATCACTCGGTTTAAGCGAGTAATTCTGAAGATCATTTGTCCCTACATCCGCATCGAAAGCTCCACCGAGCATAAAACCAGCACCAGCCACCGACGATTCGCTGATCTCAAATCTAAAATCCCTTTTCTCAAAACTGGGAGCGTTATCATTTATATCCGTGATTTCTATTGTAATCGTGTATAATTCCATCGGGCTGTCCAAAATCATTTGAAGATGCAAAGCACACGGAGTTGTTTTTGCACAAAGAGATTCGCGATCCATTTTCTCTCTGATAAGCAGCAATCCTGTGTTTCTGTTCAGTTCGATGTATTCCGTACTGTCTCTGGTAAATATTCGCGCTTTTCCTGTCTTTAATCGTTGTAAATCCAAACCCAAATCCTGCGCAATATTTCCCACTACCGATCCTTTTGCCATTTCTTCAGGAATGGAGTAACTGACTTGTCCTTGCGCTATTTGAATCAGAAGAGTAAAAAACAGCAGCGAATGCCGTATCATTGCATCAGGGCCGGGCATCTCAACTGCACAGACGCCTCAAAAAATACAACAGTCAATCGGTGTATTCTCTAAATATATGGAATTCCAAGTGCAGTCATTAACTCCGTACATGACAACGAGCGATGAATAGGAGTGTCTTGTAGGAAAAAAATAGGTGGCAGCTTTATTGCCTTTTTCTCTGTGATACCGTGTGATACTGGGGGAGGGTCTGTAAAATACAGTTTCTCCACCATTTGTCGACGAACAGCGGCCCTCTGAGTGTAAATAAGGAAATGCATATAAGTTATAACCTACATACAACGCATTTTATCAACGAGTGTCATGTCCTAGGCCTATATCACACTGCAAATAAAACAGTTATTATTATATGTAGAATGTCATACTGTCTGTGTTCCATGATATTTTGCTGATTAAATAAAAACATATTTCACGAGTTCACACTTACATATAATTAGCTATAGCATAGTAATGCTTATTTGGCATGCTGTCTGGGGAAGGGCTCCGAGCTCGAGAACGGCCAGAACCCAGAGTACCCACCCCCACCCCTTGGGTGTAGTTAGAACACGGAGTGAGAAGATGGGGCGGTGGAGGGATGCTGATAAAGCGTCAAATTGGTATAAGTAAGTCAGCTGTATTTAAACCTGTTTGCGTTGGTTGACTTGATTGTGCCCCTCTTGTGTTAATTAGGCTAAGTATCTGACACGCTCCTCCCGAACTTTATTAATAAAACATCATTAATATGGCTATTAGATGTGAAAATTATCACTTGCCAAATAAGTGAATTTGGTAAATAACCGAATTTGGGTTAAATTACAACACAATGAAGATGACCATAATAGCACTAGCTCTTTAGGAGAAGCCCTTCATCCAGCCTGGCGCTGTTCAGTAGAAGTGGTGCTGAAATGTGTAAAAGTGCCTTCGCGTTTTTATTATTATTTTATTATTATTCAGCATTTTTCGATAATTAGCTTGAACAAATATTAGAATGTAGTCTACATGTAGACACATCAGAAATATCAGACTGTTGTTTATTTTTAATTTATTTTTTCTTCTTTCATTTAAGGCAAAGGATAATATCAGTCGGGTCTTTCTCTGCTACCAAAACATTCTAACGAATAAGTACAAAAACATCATAGGGTCACGGTCTCCTAACATACACCTAGCTAAGACTCAGACAACAATTTCAGCAATTTACAGGAATAAATTGTGTGAACTTCGTCTAATCTCTTTAATTCCACACACTTAACGCTATGTAAATCTTGTTGGGGTGAGGATGGAAAGAAAGTAAGTTTTGTTTCACTTACACCGTAGATGAAACAAGTTAGTGTTCGTGTAAATATTAATCGTATTAATGGACTTGTAAGGCGAACTTGAAGGAGAATGTTATGTTAGCATATATTTATAATAATGTAATATAGTTCAGGTTATTCAGGTTATTCATTTCAGGAACCTTAACTTCATATAAATGGTCTTAGGACATGTATGTTTATGATCAACTTGATTAGGCTTACACTACAAATTTCAGTTAAAAATAAAAAATAAAAATAAAAAATTAAAAGAAAATTAAATTAAATTAAATTAAATAAAAAATAGTCCCAAAACTTTCTTACCGATTCTGTAGACTCGAGATCGTCGATAGAACTAATTTTCTTGATTGTGTGACTCAAAGTTTCAGCAAAACTCGGGTCCACCACTAAGACATTATGTCCACCGAGTGTAGAAAACTTACAATCACTCTTCCTGGAGTCAGTCGTCATGCACACTTCATAATTATACCCGTGCGGCAGAGTTCCAGTGACTCCTGTGTCCGCGTAATGCGGTGGATAGTACGGAATAACAGGCAAATTGGAATGATGTAAGAAGCGAGATTGTCTCCATCTGTAGATCTTTACTGATATTATAACAACCACACAAGTAATAAATAAGAAAGAAACCGCAGCCAAAGCAAGAACTAAATAAAATGTCAGGTTGTCGTCATAATGTTTTTCATGCGTAAAGTCTGTGAACTCGGACAGCACTTCAGGAAAGCTGTCAGCCACAACCACGTTAATGGAGACCACAGCTGAGCGAGAGGGCTGTCCGTTATCCTCCACAACAACAGTCAGTTTTTGTTTGACCGCATCTTTATCAGTCACTTGTCGCACAGTTCTTATTTCTCCATTCTGTAAACCCACTTCAAACAGCGCTCTGTCTGTAGCTTTCTGTAGTTTATAGGAGAGCCAGGCATTCTGACCCGAGTCCACATCAACAGCCACCACTTTAGTGACCAGATATCCAACATCTGCAGCACGAGGCACAATCTCAGCCACCACAGAAGTACCAGTCTGTACTGGAAACAGAATCTGCGGAGCGTTGTCATTCTCATCTTGGATTATAATATCCAAAGTCACATTAGTGCTGAGAGGTGGAGAGCCTCCATCTTGCGCTTTCACACAAACATGAACGTTTTTCATTTGCTCGTAATCAAAACCGCGCAGTGCGTGAACCACTCCATTATCAGCATTCACTGATATAAAAGAAGAAACAGGGGAGCCACCCACTGTAGTTTCATCTAGAAGATACGAAATACGAGCGTTTTGGTTCCAGTCATCATCTTGAGCACTCAGAGTAAATATGGACAAACCAGGTTGATTGTTTTCAGTAACATATGCAGTGTAAACACTCTTTTGAAACCTGGGGGGATTGTCATTAACATCTGATACTTTCAGATTTAAAGTTTTCTGACTAGAAAGCGCTGGAGATCCTGAATCTGTAGCTGTGATTGTGATATTATATTCTGCCATACGTTCACGATCTAAAGGAGCATCAGTAACTAAGGTGTAATAATTCCGCAGGGAAGACTGTAGTTTAAACTGAGTATTTCTATCAACTGTACAGACAACGTGACCATTGTCTCCTGCATCTACATCCTTCACACTGAAAATAGCGATAGTGGTGCCAAGAGGTGCGTCCTCACTCACTGGGGTAAAAAATGACATAACACTGATAACTGGTGCATTATCATTTACATCAATTAAATCAACTATGACTTTAGCCGAGTTTCCTAAACCACCCTGATCTTTGGCCTCAATGCCAAATTCGTATTTCTTTGCTTTTTCATAATCAAGTACACCATTTAAGGTAATAACACCTGTTTTTTCATCGATTTTAAAAACATCATTTATGTTCCCTTTAAAATTAGCAAAACTAAATGCAATCAAACTGTTTGTTCCACTGTCTGCATCACTTGCATTAACAGTTGTAATATAAGTTCCTTTAGGTGAATTTTCTGCTATTGTTGCTCTGTAAACTGACTGGTTAAATACTGGCGCGTTATCATTTGCATCTAGTACATTCACCTCTATTTTCATGTTACCAGATCTCTGAGGGTTTCCTCCATCTACTGCCGTGAGAATGAGAGACAGTCGTGGATGCTGCTCTCTGTCTAGAGGCCTCTGAAGCACCATTTCAGCATATTTTACTCCATCGGGGCTCGAATGTTGCTTCAGAATAAAATAATCATTACCTGACATAATGTAATTTTGGAGAGCATTCACACCTACGTCAGGATCATCTGCACTGCCCAGTAAAAAAAGAGCTCCAGGTGCTGCCGATTCACTTATTTCGAGGTTAATTACATCTTTAGGAAATGTTGGCAAGTGATCGTTTACATCCAATATTTCCATCGTAACGTGATGTAGTTCCACTGGATTATCAAGTATTATTTCAAACGTGAAGCTGCACGGAGTGGTTTCAGCGCAAATCTGCTCTCGGTCAATTCTCTCCTTTACAACCAAAATCCCTTTGTCTGTTTTCAGCTCTACGTACTCGGTGCTGTCGCCAGACACGATACGAGCCCGACCCGAGCGCAGTCTTTGAACATCCAGACCAAGATCATGAGCTATATTCCCGATAAGCGACCCTTTCTTCATTTCCTCTGGAACGGAATAGCGAATCTGTGCGTTAATGTTAGATATCCAACAAGCAGCCATGATGAATAAGACCCTCCATAAGAAAACACGATACAATGGCTGCATTCGCCATCGGTAAAAAAGCCTTACACCTAATATACTTATTTTCATTTTAAGCGTTCCGATTACAAGGCGGATGTTGTTCAACAACAGAAATAATCACAAAGTAATTTTGTTCATCTGCTGTTTGTCAGTAATTCTGTCTTCTTCATCAACGCTCTTTGGTCAGTCTGCATCATCCGGGCTCCACCAACCAGAGGCAGTAACGAATCAAGAGTGTGTTCATGTACACTTTTGTTAACCAACAGCGGCCCATAGAGTTGATAAAGATGAATAACATTTGTAAATACTCAGTAATAGTCCAATCCTATCCTGGAGCACAATTCTGTATACTGACCTCAGCAACAACTACAAAAAATTAATTAAAAAAAAAAAACATATGTTATGGGTTATGACAGGTTCTTGCCAAATAATCCTACTAAATCACTCAGAATGCGAATTATACTTGTAATAAATAAATAAATAAATAAATAAATACAATATCCACATTTTTTTAAAGGTTTAAAATACAAATTTTTTATCCTGAGACATCTTGTCTTCCAGACAGACTTCAGCAAAACAATTAAAATTCACATTTTGTAAGCTTACTATACCCTACACATTTGCTTTAAAAATTTATAATAAAATGATTTATATTATATTATATTATATTATATTATATTATATTATATTATATTATATTATATTTTTAGATTATCTTTTAGATGGTCTTACCATTTGAGGCACCTCCGGATCTTCTAATAACCTCTTTTCAATCATTGCGCACTTCATCGTCTCAGTGAAACTCGGGTCCACCACTAAAACATTCTGACCTCCGAGTGTAGAAAACTTACAGTCACTCTTCCTCGAGTCAGTCGTCATGCACACTTCATAATTATACCCATGCGGCAGAGTTCCAGTGACTCCTGTGTCTGAGTAATGCGGTGGATAGTACGGAATAACAGGCAGATTTGACTGATATGAGAAGCGAGATTGTCTCCATCTGTAGATCTTTACTGATAATATCACAACCACACAAGTGATAAATAGGAAAGAAACAGCAGCCAGTGCAAGAACTAAATAAAATGTCAGGTTCTCGTCATACTGTTTTTCATGCGTAAAGTCTGTGAACTCTGACAATACTTCAGGAAAGCTATCAGCCACAGCCACGTTAATGGAGACCACAGCTGAGCGAGAGGGCTGTCCGTTATCCTCCACAACAACAGTCAGTTTATGTTTGACCGCATCTTTATCAGTCACTTGTCGCACAGTTCTTATTTCTCCATTCTGTAAACCCACTTCAAACAGCGCTCTGTCTGTAGCTTTCTGTAGTTTATAGGAGAGCCAGGCATTCTGTCCAGAGTCCACATCAACAGCCACCACTTTAGTGACCAGATATCCAACATCTGCAGCACGAGGCACAATCTCAGCCACCACAGAAGCACCAGTCTGTACTGGATACAGAACCTGAGGAGCGTTGTCATTCTCATCTTGGATTATAATGTCCAAAGTCACATTAGTGCTGAGAGGTGGAGAGCCTCCATCTTGCGCTTTCACACAAACACGAACGCTTTTCATTTGCTCGTAGTCAAAACCGCGGAGTGCGTGAACCACTCCACTTTCAGCATTTACTGATATAAAAGAGGAAACGGGCGATCCACCCTCTGTAGTCTCATCTAGAAGATACGAAATACGAGCGTTCTGGTTCCAGTCATCATCTTGAGCACTCAGAGTAAATACGGACAAACCAGGTTGATTGTTTTCATTAACATATGCAGTGTAAACACTCTTCTGAAACCTGGGGGGATTGTCATTAACATCCGATACTTTCAGATTTAAAGTTTTTTGACTAGAAAGCGCAGGGGATCCTGAATCTGTAGCTGTGATTGTGATATTATATTCTGCTACACGTTCACGATCTAAAGCAAAATCAGTGACTAAAGTGTAATAATTACGCAGTGAAGACTGTAGTTTAAATGGAGTATTTCGATCAACTGTACAGACAACTTGACCATTGTCCCCTGCATCTACATCCTTCACACTGACAATGGCAATAGTTGTTCCAATAGCTGCGTCTTCAGAAACAGGACTTGAAAATGACATAACACTGATAACTGGTGCATTATCATTTACATCAATTAAATCGACTATGACTTTAGCAGAGTTTCCTAAACCGCCTTGGTCTTTTGCTTCGATATCAATGTCGTATTTCTTTGCTTTTTCATAATCAAGTACCCCATTCAGTGTTATAAGACCAGTTTTTTCATCGATTTTAAAAATGCCGTTTATGTTCCCTTTAAAATTAGCAAAACTGTATGAAATCAAACTATTTACGCCACTGTCTGCATCACTAGCATTAACTGTTGTAATATAGGTTCCTTTAGGTGAATTTTCTTCTACGGTTGCCCTGTAAACTGTTTGGTTGAATACTGGCGCGTTGTCATTTACATCTAGCACATTAACTTCTATTTTCATATTACCAAATCTCTGAGGGCTTCCTCCGTCCACTGCTGTGAGAATGAGAGACAGTTGTGGGTGTCGCTCTCGGTCTAGCGGCTTCTGAAGCACCATTTCAGCATATTTAACTCCATCGGGACGTGAGTGTTGTTTCAGAATAAAATAATCATTAGGTGACATCATATAATTTTGTAGTGCGTTTAGACCTACATCAGGATCATCTGCGCCTCCCAGTAAAAAAAGAGCTCCAGGTGTGGCCGACTCACTTATTTCAAGATTAATTTCATCTTTAGCAAATCTTGGCGAGTGATCGTTTACATCCAGTATTTCCACCGTAACATGATGCAGTTCCATCGGATTATCAAGTATTATTTCAAATGTGAAGCTGCACGGAGTGGTTTCAGCGCAAATCTGCTCTCGGTCAATTCTCTCCTTTACAACCAAAATCCCTTTGTCTGTTTTCAGCTCTACGTACTCGGTGCTGTCGCCAGACACGATACGAGCCCGACCCGAGCGCAGTCTTTGAACATCTAGACCAAGATCATGAGCTATATTCCCGATAAGCGATCCTTTCTTCATTTCCTCTGGAACGGAATAACGAATCTGTGCGTTTATGTTAGAGATCGAACAAGCAGCCATGATGAAAAAGACTCTCCATAAGGAAACACGACTCGGTGGCTGTCCTCGCAATTGATAACAATGAATTCTTCTACATGCTTTGATCCCAGACATTTTTATACGTTCAGTATTCGAATTACAAACTACAGAGGCTGTTTTGCGATCAAAATATCCACAAATACATCCAGTTCGTTTGCTATTAGCCAGTGACTGTCTGCCTTCATCGACTCTCTTTAGTCTCCTCCACAGCATCAGCACAGCTCCACCAACCACAGGCGATCACATGCATGCGTTTCTACAAATCAACAGCGGCCCTTAGAGTTGAGAACGAGAAACAACACTCACAGACGTTGTAAAATGTTTAAGACTTAAAATTAAATTCAGTCATTAGCTGTTAACAACAATAAAACTGAACAATATATTGAACAACTATATATAAAATAACGCTCCAACGTTCTTGTAAATTTGAATCTTACTGTACATTGCACTACTTAAATATAGGAATCAAACATGATTTCTTTGTTAGTAATAAATTCGAAATCATCTTAAAGTAAGGGATTATGTAAAACTGGATTAATGCAGAGACAGATTACCTATTTTACAGACAGAACAGACTTTAATATCGAATCACAATTTTAAGGTAACACTTTATGGTAAGGGTAAATTCCTTCACATTAGTTGAAGCTTTGGGAATCATGAACTAAAATTATTACATATTTTGTGTTTATTACAGTAGTTTAATGTTGTCATATGTGCTAATATTGTTTCTACATTTGATAAATAACGTATTATTAACGAAAGTGATTTAATACTAAAGACATTTATAATTACATATAAACATTTAATAAATGCTGTAAAATGTAATTATTAGATCATGATGAGTAAGGCATTAACTTGCGTTAATGAACAAAACCTTAATGTATACTATTTTTATTTAGGCCTAGAGAAAAAGGTTTTTGCGATATTACTAAGCAAAGATTATTGAATGCCATTTTAATATCAAAAATACTGTTTTATTTTTAAATAACAGGTTATCTTACCATTTCAGGACACTCGCCGGCATCTTCTAAGAATTTATTTTCCTTCATTGCGCGCTGCATCGTCTCAGCGAAACTCGGGTCCACCATTAAAACATTCTGTCCACCGAGTGTAGAAAACTTACAGTCACTCTTCCTCGAGTCAGTCGTCATGCACACTTCATAATTATACCCATGCGGCAGAGTTCCAGTGACTCCTGTGTCCGCGTAATGCGGTGAATAGTACGGAATAACAGGGAGATTGGACTGATATAGGAAGCGAGATTGTCTCCATCTGTAGACCTTTACTGATAATATGACAACCACACAAGTAATAAATAGGAAAGAAACAGCAGCCAGCGCGAGAACTAAATAAAATGTCAGGTTGTCGTCATAATGTTTTTCATGCGTAAAGTCTGTGAACTCTGACAGCACTTCAGGAAAGCTGTCAGCCACAGCCACATTAATGGAGACCACGGCTGAGCGAGAGGGCTGTCCGTTATCTTCCACAACAACAGTCAGTTTTTGTTTGACTGCATCTTTATCAGTCACTTGTCGCACAGTTCTTATTTCTCCATTCTGTAAACCCACTTCAAACAGCGCTCTGTCTGTAGCTTTCTGTAGTTTATAGGAGAGCCAGGCATTCTGTCCAGAGTCCACGTCAACAGCAACCACTTTAGTGACCAGATATCCAACGTCTGCTGCACGAGGCACAATCTCAGCCACCACAGAAGCACCAGTCTGGACTGGATACAGAACCTGAGGAGCGTTGTCATTCTCATCTTGGATTATAATGTCCAAAGTCACATTAGTGCTGAGAGGTGGAGATCCTCCATCTTGCGCTTTTACACAAACACGAACGCTTTTCATTTGCTCGTAGTCAAAACCGCGGAGTGCGTGAACAAATCCACTTTCAGCATTTACTGATATAAAAGAGGAAACAGGGGAGCCACCCACTGTAGTCTCATCTAGAAGATACGAAATACGAGCGTTCTGGTTCCAGTCATCATCTTGAGCCCTCAGAGTAAATATGGACAAACCAGGTTGATTGTTTTCATTAACATATGCAGTGTAAACACTCTTTTGAAACCTGGGGGGATTGTCATTAACATCCGATACTTTCAGGTTTAAAGTTTTCTGACTAGAAAGCGCAGGAGATCCTGAATCTGTAGCTGTGATTGTGATATTATATTCTGCCACACTTTCACGATCTAAAGCAACATCAGTGACTAAAGTATGATAATTTCGCAGCGAAGTCTGTAATTTAAATGGAGTATTTCGATCTACTGTACAGTCAACGTGGCCATTTTCTCCTGCATCTACATCTTTTACACTAAAAATAGCAATAGTGGTGCCAAGAGGTGCGTCCTCACTGATCGGGGTAAAAAATGACATAATACTGATTGTTGGCGCATTGTCATTTACATCAATTAAATCAACTATGACTTTAGCAGAGTCTCCCAGACCGCCTTGGTCCTTTGCTTCTATATCAATTTCGTATTTCTTTGCTTTTTCGTAGTCAAGAATCCCAGTTAGTGTTATCATACCAGTGTGTTCATCTAACTTAAAAATATGGCCGATGACTTTTATGTTCGTAAAGCTATACGAAACTAAACTATTTGTTCCACTGTCTGCATCACTTGCATTAACAGTAGTTATGTAAGTTCCAATTGGCGAATTTTCTGCTATTGTTGCTTTGTACACTGACTGATTAAATACTGGCGCGTTGTCATTTACATCTAGTACATTTACCTCTATTTTCACGTTACCTGATTTTTGAGTGTTTCCTCCGTCGATTGCTGTGACAGTAAGAGACAATCGTGGATGCTGCTCTCTGTCTAGAGGCTTCTGGAGAACCATTTCAGCATATTTGACCCCACCTTGTCGCGCATGCTGTTTTAAAATAAAATTCTCATTTTGTGATATGATATAATTTTGGATACAATTCATGCCCACATCAGGATCATCTGCGCTTCCCAGTTGAAAACGAGCTCCAGGTGTGGCCGATTCACTTATTTCAAAATGAATTACATCTTTAGGAAATGTTGGCGAGTGATCGTTTACATCCAGTATTTCCACCGTAACGTGATGTAGTTCCACTGGATTATCAAGTATTATCTCAAACGTGAAGCTGCACGGAGTGGTTTCAGCGCAAATCTGCTCTCGGTCAATTCTCTCCTTTACAACCAAAATCCCTTTGTCTGTTTTTAGCTCTACATACTCGGTGCTCTCGCCAGACACGATACGAGCCCGACCCGAGCGCAGTCTTTGAACATCCAGACCAAGATCATGAGCTATGTTCCCGATAAGCGACCCTTTCTTCATTTCCTCTGGAACGGAATAGCGAATCTGTGCGTTTATGTTAGCGATTGAAAACGTAGCCACAATGAACAAGACACTCCATAAGAAAACACGATCCAGTGGCTGTCCTCGCGATTGGTGAAAAAAAATCCTTTTACATGCTCTAATCACAAACATTTTTATAGGTAAAGTATTCAAATCACAAACTGTAGAGGATGATCTGCGATTAAAATATCCACAAATTAATCCAGTTCGTTTGCTATTAGCCAGTGATTGTCTGCCTTCATCGACTCTCTTTAGTCTCCTCCACAGCATCAGCACAGCTCCACCAACCACAGGCGATCACATTCATGCGCTTCTACAAATCAACAGCGGCCCTTAGAGTTGAAAATGAGTAAGGACAGTAGTTAAGCTATGGTATGTTTTAGATTTAGAACTGAACTCCATCATTTGATCTCAGCATAAAAAAAAAAAAAAAAAAAAAAAAAAAGAATAAAACATCCTCACAGAACTGTATATAATTAAACACGCACTATCCCTCGAAAATCAACGTAAATGGTAATCTTATTGTACTCTGAGTAAAGCAAACACATAAGCAGTCATTTCAGGGAAAATAAATTCAAATAAGTGCAGAAGATATACAGCATAAGTGTGTTTTAATTGTAATGTCACAGCCAGAACCATATAGTCTTGTATGTTTATGTTCCTTTATGTTAATGTATTAATGGTAATACATTACCACAAGATTCTGCTTGTTAACATTAGTTATTGCGTTAGGTTTGAACTAACAGTGAATAATACTTTTGCAGCATTAGTAATGTAAGTCAAAGGTAATAACTTATTTTTTATTTAGAAATTATGATCGTTTAAAATATATAAAGTCTAACATTAAAATATACAATTTCAACTGTTAAAAATATTGAAGAATATATGGAAATTAGCAGTAAATTAAAAATGCATTGCATTACTTTATTGTATAGAGTTACGGATTTAACGCGATCTAACAATCTTTCTACAAATATGTTATTTAAGTCGTTTTAAGAGCAAGTGATCTTACCACTTCTGGTGACTCGGGATCTTCTAAGAAGTTTTTTTCCTTCATTGCGCGCTGCATCGTCTCAGTAAAACTCGGGTCCACCACTAAAACATTCTGACCTCCGAGTGTAGAAAACTTACAATCACTCTTCCTCGAGTCAGTCGTCATGCACACTTCATAATTATACCCATGCGGCAGAGTTCCAGTAACTCCTGTGTCCGCGTAATGCGGTGGATAATACGGAATAACAGGCAGATTGGACTGATATAAGCGACATTGTCTCCATCTGTAGATCTTTACTGATAGTATGACAACCACACAAGTGATAAATAGAAAAGAAACAGCAGCCAGTGCGAGAACTAAATAAAAAGTTAAGTTCTCGTCAAATTGTTTTTCATGCGTAAAATCTGTGAACTCTGACAGCACTTCAGGAAAGCTGTCAGCCACAGCCACATTAATGGAGACCACGGCTGAGCGAGAGGGCTGGCCGTTATCTTCCACAACAACAGTCAGTTTTTGTTTGACAGCATCTTTATCAGTCACTTGTCGCACAGTTCTTATTTCTCCATTCTGTAAACCCACTTCAAACAGCGCTCTGTCTGTAGCTTTCTGTAGTTTATAGGAGAGCCAGGCATTCTGTCCAGAGTCCACATCAACAGCCACCACTTTAGTGACCAGATATCCAACATCTGCAGCACGAGGCACAATCTCAGCCACTACAGAAGCACCAGTCTGTACTGGATACAGAACCTGCGGAGCGTTGTCATTCTCATCTTGGATTACAATGTCTAAAGTCACATTAGTGCTGAGAGGTGGAGATCCTCCATCTTGCGCTTTCACACAAACACGAACACTTTTCATTTGCTCGTAGTCAAAACCGCGCAATGCGTGAACCACTCCACTGTCAGCATTTACTGATATGTAAGAGGAAACAGGGGATCCACCCACTGTAGTCTCATCTAGAAGATACGAAATACGAGCGTTCTGGTTCCAGTCATCATCTTGAGCGCTCAGAGTAAATATGGACAAACCAGGTTGATTGTTTTCAGTAACATATGCAGTGTAAACACTCTTCTGAAACCTGGGGGGATTGTCATTAACATCCGATACTTTCAGGTTTAAAGTTTTCTGACTAGAAAGCGCAGGAGACCCTGAATCTGTAGCTGTGATTGTGATATTATATTCTGCCACACGTTCACGATCTAAAGCAGCATCAGTGACTAAAGTGTAATAATTCCGCAGCGAAGATTGTAATTTAAATGGAGTATTTCGATCTACTGTACAGTCAACGTGGCCATTTTCTCCTGCATCTAGATCTTTGACACTAAAAATAGCGATAGTGGTGCCAGCATGTGCGTCTTCACTCACTGAACTTGAAAATGACATAACACTAATAGAGGGTGCATTGTCGTTTACATCAATTAAATCAACTATGACTTTAGCCGAGTTTCCTAAACCACCCTGATCTTTGGCCTCAATGCCAATTTCATATTTTTTTGATTTTTCAAAGTCAAGCACCCCAGTTAGAGTAATAACACCTGTTTTTTCATCTATTTCAAAAACTTCATTTATGTTCCCTTTCAAATTAGCAAAACTGTATGAAATCACGCTATACATTCCACTATCTGCATCACTTGCATTAACAGTTGTAATGTAAGTTCCTTTAGGTGCATTTTCTGCTATTGTTGCCTTATAAACTGATTGGTTGAATACTGGTGCGTTGTCATTTGCATCTAGCACATTAACCTCTATTTTCATATTACCAGATCTCTGAGGGCTTCCTCCGTCCACTGCTGTGAGAATGAGAGACAGTTGTGGGTGTTGCTCTCGGTCTAGCGGCTTCTGAAGCACCATTTCAGCATATTTAACTCCATCGGGGCGCGAGTGTTGTTTCAGAATAAAATTATCGTTGGTTGACATAATATAATTTTGGAGAGCGTTTACACCTACATCAGGATCATCTGCGCTTCCCAGTAAAAAACGAGCCCCAGGTGTGGCTGATTCACTTATTTCCAGATTAACTTCATCTTTAGCAAATCTTGGCGAGTGATCGTTTAC
Source organism: Garra rufa (assembly GCF_049309525.1). NCBI lineage: Eukaryota > Metazoa > Chordata > Actinopteri > Cypriniformes > Cyprinidae > Garra > Garra rufa. The sequence continues at coordinate 23,456,594 of NC_133383.1, forward strand.
ATCGAGTATTTCCACTGTGACATGATGTAGTTCCATCGGGTTATCAAGTATTATTTCAAACGTGAAGCTGCACGGAGTCGTTTCAGCGCAAAGCTGCTCTCGGTCAATTCTCTCCTTCACAACCAAAATCCCTTTGTCTGTTTTTAGCGCTACGTACTCAGTGCTGTCGCCAGACACAATACGAGCCCGACCCGAGCGCAGTCTTTGAACATCCAGACCAAGATCATGAGCTATATTCCCGATAAGCGATCCTTTCTTCATTTCCTCTGGAACGGAGTAACGAATCTGTGCGTTTATGTTAGAGATTGAAAAAGCAGCCATGATGAATAAGACCCTCCATATGAAAACACGATCCAATGGCCGTCCTTGCGATTGGTAACAAAGAATCCATCTACATGCTGTAATCACACACATTATTATACGTTAAGTATTCAAATCACAAACTGTAGAGGATGTTCTGCAATCAAATAATCCACAAATTAATCCAGTTCGTTTGCCAGTGACCCTCTACATTCATCGACTCTCTTTAGTCTCCTCCACAGCATCAGCACAGCTCCACCAACCACAAGCGATCACATACTTGCGTTTCTACAAATCAACAGCGGCCCTTAGAGTTAAAAACGGGAAACAACAATAATACAAGCAATGAAATGTCCCAGTAGTAGAACTGCAGTGCTTTCCATTATTGGATCTTGATTAAAAGGACAAAACATCCCTACATAACTATATATACTAAGACAAACACGCAATAACCATCTTGTACACTGAAAAGTTCTGTAATAATCATTAATTTACTGAAAAATACTATACTGAAAAAGCATTTCATTTGTCTTTACAGACAAAACCGTAAAGCCTCTAAAGCTGTTTAAACACATACCCCCGGTTTCACAGACAAGGCTTAAGCCAAGTTCTAGACTAAAATGTAAGACTGAGTTGTTTCAACTGAAATAAAATTGCACTGTTTGATCTTAAAATATATCAGTGCCTTTGTTTTGTCTTAAGATGCACACAGTAATGTCTTTTTGTAAGCATGTTTTATAAAAATTACTTAATTGTCCTAATTGAACTATGGCCTAATCCTGGTTTAGCCTAAGCCCTGTCTGTGAAACCGGGCCTTAAAGCGTAAGACAAGGTTCAGTTCATTAACATTAGCTGTAGTATTAGGTATGAACAAATCATAAAGAATGTAGTTATGTAG
>NC_133383.1:23458291-23531346 GCF_049309525.1 Garra rufa
TGTAAATATTATATGGACTTCTTAAGAACAGGTGATCTTACCATTTCGGGCAACTCGGGATCTTCTAAGCTTTTTTCCTTCATTGCGCGCTGCATTGTCTCAGCAAAACTCGGGTCCACCACTAAAAAATTCTGTCCACCGAGTGTAGAAAACTTACAGTCACTCTTCCTCGAGTCAGTCGTCTTGCACACGTCATAATTATACCCGTGAGGCAGAGTTCCAGTAACTCCTGTGTCTGCGTAATGCGGTGGATAGTACGGAATAACAGGGAGATTGGACTGATATAAGCAGCGAGATTGTCTCCATCTGTAGATCTTTACTGATATTATGACGACCACGCAAGTAATAAATAGGAAAGAAACAGCAGCCAGTGCGAGAGCTAAATAAAAAGTTAAGTTCTCGTCAAATTGTTTTTCATGCGTAAAATCTATGAACTCTGACAGCACTTCAGGAAAGCTGTCAGCCACAGCCACGTTAATGAAGACCACAGCTGAGCGAGAGGGCTGTCCGTTATCTTCCACAACAACAGTCAGTTTTTGTTTGACAGCATCTTTATCAGTCACTTGTCGCACAGTTCTTATTTCTCCATTCTGTAAACCCACTTCAAACAGCGCTCTGTCTGTAGCTTTCTGTAGTTTATAGGAGAGCCAGGCATTCTGTCCAGAGTCCACATCAACAGCAACCACTTTAGTGACCAGATATCCAACATCTGCAGCACGAGGCACAATCTCAGCCACCACAGAAGCGCTAGTCTGTACTGGATACAGAACCTGCGGAGCGTTGTCATTCTGATCTTCAATATTGATAGTTATTGTCACTTCAGAGCTCAAGGGCGGGGATCCTCCATCCCGAGCTGTCACGTTAAAGGAAAACGATTTTAACTGTTCAAAATCAAATGATTTAACTGCATGAATAGTGCCAGTTAGTGAATCTACAGATACGAGAGAACTTAATGGTACACCACGCATGTTTTCATCCTTCAGGAAGTAGGACAATTGCGCACTGGGACCCCAGTCAGCATCATATGCTTTAACAGTCAGTATAGTCAGACCAGGAGAATTATTTTCATTAACAAAAGTTTTATATTCCGCGAACTCGAATATGGGCGGATTGTCATTCACATCGGATATTTTTACATTAATTGTTTTGTTTGCGTGGCGCGCTGGACTTCCTTGGTCTGACACCAAGATCGTTATATTATATTCAGCAAGACTTTCTCGATCAAGCATATCATCAGTAACTAAACTATAATAATCTGTGAGAGATGACTCAATTTTAAATGGTATGTTTTGGTTTATTGAGCACTGAACAAGACCGTTTTTACCCGAATCTGCGTCCTCTACGTTAATGACGGCTACAGTTGTTCCCACTGGGGAATTTTCTGGAAGAGTGTTTGAGAACGACATCAGCTGTATGGTTGGAGAGTTATCATTCTCATCAGTTACATCTATAACAATTTTACAAGTATCCGAGAGGCCCCCTTTATCCCTCGCATTAATATTTAATTGATAACTATTCTGAGATTCATAATCTAAAATATTAAGAAGTCTAATCTCACCTGTATCTGTGTTTATCCCAAAAAGCTCACTTGCTTTTTTGCTTGCAACAGCAAAGGAATAGGAAACCTGGCCATTTACACCTTCATCAGCATCAGCAGCACTAACAGTACCTATGAGAGTACCAGCAGGTGAATTTTCTTTAACTTCAGTATTAAATACTGACTGTTTACACACTGGGGCATTATCATTAGCATCCAGAACAGTAACGTGAATTTTTACAGTCCCTGATTTCTGAGGTGATCCACCATCAGTTGCTAAAAGAACCAATTTTATTTCATCGCGTTCCTCTCGGTCTAGTTCTCGTTGTAAAACCATCTCAATGTATTTGTTGCCATCGGTCTGACTATGAACCTCCAGTTTAAAACTATCAGATGGATGTAGTTTATAACTCTGTATACCATTTAGACCTACATCTGTATCTATGGCGCTGTCTAAAGGGAAGCGAGCTCCTAAAACCGCATTTTCAGCTACATTCAAATTAACATTTTCTTTAGGAAATAACGGCGCATTATCGTTTATATCTTGCACCTCAACTGTGACTCGATGGAGCTGGATAGGGTTTTCGACAATAAGATCAAAACTGAAGCTGCAAGGCGTTGTTTGCTTACAGAGCTCCTCTCGATCTATCCTTTCTTTAACTACTAGAGTCCCTTTGTCTCTGCTCAGATCGACATATTGTCTTCCGCCCTTTGTTACGACGCGAGCTTTTCCAGATATAAGTCTACTTATCTCTATCCCCAGATCCTTGGCGATGTTTCCAACCAATGATCCCTCTGGCATTTCCTCCGGAATGGAATATCTCGCATTGCAATATATGACGTCTACTCCGTAAAGGCAGAGAATGAAAAACACAACCTGCCATTTTGAATGTGCAGAAACGATCCATGGATTGTGCGAATTCCTCGATAACCTTAAGAAAACCATCATATGAAGCTGTGTCGTCAAACGAAGAGGAAGCAAGCACGAAAAGCCATTAAAATCCTAAATCCATAATAAAGCATTCATGTTCTTTCCATCGAAAAAACGAACGCTGTATATGCCCAACCTACAAACACGTCAGGAAGTGACTGGCAATACAGACTCCTGAGCAAAGAAGTGCACTACTCAGATGTTAATCAACAGCGGCACTCAGAGCTTTAAAGTCGCAAATACAAGACCAACAGCTTTGAATGCGACGGTTACAAGCCAAATTTATGACAGCTATACCACAAGAAGAAGATGAATAAACTGCGTTTTGTTAAAATATATATCGGACAGGCTGTTTAATAGGTAACAGACAAAAAGAGGAAACCGCTGACCATTTCAGCACTATCAGAATGAACAGCGCCCGAAGAATTCAACAATTAATAGAATGTTCGGTTCCCAGACTCGAAAAAAAAAATTAACTTAAGAGCGAGTTGAAAATAAAAATAAAATCGCAGATCTTCACAAAGACACTCAATAAAAAAAATCTTGTTTCTTTAGAATCGTATCTTTCAATTATATCGTCGTTTTTTTTTTTTTTTTTTTTTTTTTTTTTTTTATCAGCAGTGTCTAATTCACAATAATGCAGCAACGACTAAACCTGTCAATCAGTTCTGTGCATGTTACCCTGATTAATCCTACATTTAATTTTAAAAACATTATCGAACACATCTCCTTCAAGTTTGAATAACATCAGCAGCAGGGATTCATGCAGAGATCTTACCATTTCTTGTAGCTCAGAATTCTGTCCACCGAGTGTACAAAACTTACAGTCACTCTTCCTCGAGTCAGTCGTCATGCACACTTCATAATAAACAAACAAAGTTTGATCAAGTACGAAAAGCCATTAAAATCCAAAATCCACAATAAAACATCCATGTTGTTTCCATCAGAAGAAACGAACACTACATATGCCCAACTTACAAACACGTCAGTAAGTGGCTGGCAATACAGACTGCTGAGCAAAGAAGCGCTCTTCCCAGATCAATCAACAGCCGCACTCAGAGCTTTTAAGTCGCAAATACAAGACAAACAGCTTTGAATAAGACAATGAAATCAAAACCACAAGAAGAAGAAGAAGAAGAAGAAGAAGAAGAAGAAGAAGAAGAAGAAGAAGAAGAGAAAAAAACTGTTCTGTTTTGTAAAAATAAATGTTAGAGTTTGTTGAACCGGTAACAGCCAAAAAGAGGAAACCACTGACCATTTCAGAACCATCGGAATGAACAGCACCCAAAGTGTTTAACAAAGAATAGAATGCTCGATTCCCATACTCGCTAAAATTAAAACTTAACTGGGAATTAAAATTTAAAAAAGCAAGCGCAGAATTTGACAAAGACACACTGATAAAAAAAAAAAATCATTATTTCTTTAGAATTCTATCTCAGTTATGTCGTTCTTTTTATCAGAGTCCAATTCACAATAATATCAACGCTTAAACTATTCAATCAGTGTTGTTCAATGTGCGTGTTACCCTGATTATTCATATATTTATCTTTTTGAAAACGGCGTTATCGAACACGTCTTCTTTACTTTAAGTTTGAATAACATCAGCAGGTTGAACAAGCGAAAAATTACGGTGTAATGCTCATAAAGACATTGAGACATTTATTAATATTAATGTTAATTTTAATGTATGCATTAATCCATACATGCATTCATGCAGGGATCTTACCATTTCTTGTAGCTCAGAATTCTCAATAACGTCCTTTTCCTTCATTGCGCGCTGCATCGTCTCAGTGAAACTTGGGTCCACCACTAATAGATTCTGCCGACCGAGTGTAGAAAACTTACAGTCACTTTTCCTCGAGTCAGTCGTCATGCACACTTCATAATTATACCCGTGTGGCAGAGTTCCAGTGACTCCTGTGTCCGCGTAATGCGGTGGATAGTACGGAATAACAGGCAGATTGGACTGATATAAGAAGCGAGATTGCCTCCATCTGTAGATCTTTACTGATATTATCACAACCACACACATAATGAACAGGAAAGAAACAGCAGCCAGTGCAAGAACTAAATAAAAAGTTAAGTTCTCGTCAAACTGTTTTTCATGCGTAAAATCTGTGAACTCTGACAGCACTTCAGGAAAACTGTCAGCCACAGCCACATTAATGGAGACCAAAGCTGAGCGAGAGGGCTGTCCGTTATCCTCCACAACAACAGTCAGTTTTTGTTTGATCGCATCTTTATCAGTCACTTGTCGCACAGTTCTTATTTCTCCATTCTGTAAACCCACTTCAAACAGCGCTCTGTCTGTAGCTTTCTGTAGTTTATAGGAGAGCCAGGCATTCTGTCCAGAGTCCACATCAACAGCAACCACTTTAGTGACCAGATATCCAACATCTGCAGCACGAGGCACAATCTCAGCCACCACAGAAGCGCTAGTCTGTACTGGATACAGAACCTGCGGAGCATTGTCATTCTCATCTTGAATATTGATAGTTATTGTCACTTCAGAGCTCAAGGGCGGGGATCCTCCATCTCGAGCTGTCACGTTAAATGCAAACGATTTTAGCTGTTCAAAATCAAATGATTTAACTGCATGAATAGTACCAGTAAGTGAATCTACAGATACGAGAGAACTTAATGGTGCACCACGCATGTTTTCATCCTTCAGAAAGTAAGACAATTGCGCATTGGGACCCCAGTCGGCATCATGTGCTTTAACAGTCAGTATAGTCAGACCAGGAGAATTATTTTCACTAACAAATGTTTTATATTTCTCAGAATCGAATATGGGCGGATTGTCATTCACATCGGATAGTTTTACATTAAGTGTTTTGTTTGCGTAGCGCGCTGGACTTCCTTGGTCTGATACCAAGATCGTTATGTTAAATTCAGCAGTAGTTTCTCGATCAAGCATATCATCGGTAACTAAACTATAATATTCTGCGAGAGATGACTCGATTTTAAAAGGTATGTTTTGATTTATTGAGCACTGAACAAGACCGTTTTTACCCGAATCTGCGTCCTCTACGTTAATGACGGCTACAGTTGTTCCCACTGGGGAATTTTCAGGAAGGGTGTTTGAGAACGACATCAGCTGTATGGTTGGAGAGTTATCATTCTCATCAATTACATCTATAACAATTTTACAAGTATCTGAGAAGCCTCCTTTATCCCTCGCATTTATATTTAATTGATATCTATTTTGCGATTCATAATCTAAATTATTGAGAAGTCTAATCTCACCTGTATCTGTGTTTATGCCAAAAAGCTCACTTGATTCTTTGCTTGCAACAGCAAAGGAATATGAAATCTGTCCATTTACACCTTCGTCAGCATCAGCAGCATTAATAGTACCTATGAAAGTACCAGCAGGTGAATTCTCTCTAACCTCAATTTTAAATACTGACTGTTTACACACTGGGGCATTATCATTAGCATCCAGAACAGTAATGTGAATTTTTACAGTCCCTGATTTCTGAGGCGATCCACCATCAGTTGCTAAAAGAACCAATTTTATTTCATCGCGTTCCTCTCGGTCTAGTTCTCGTTGTAAAACCATCTCAATGTATTTGTTGCCATCGGTCTGACTATGAACTTCCAGCTTAAAGCTATCAGTTGGATGTAATTTATAGCTCTGTATACCATTTAGACCTACATCTGTATCTATAGCGCTGTCTAAAGGAAAACGAGCTCCTAAAATCGCATTTTCAGCTATTTTCAAATTAACATTTTCTTTTGGAAATAACGGAGCATTATCGTTTATATCTTGCACCTCAACTGTGACTCGATGGAGCTGAATAGGGTTTTCAACTATAAGATCAAAACTGAAGCTGCAAGGCGTCGTTTGCTTACAGAGCTCCTCTCGATCTATCTTTTCTTTAACCACTAGAGTCCCTTTGTCTTTGCTCAGATCGACATACTGTCGTCCACCCTTTGTTACGACGCGAGCTTTTCCAGATATAAGTCTACTTATCTCTATCCCCAGATCCTTGGCGATGTTTCCAACGAATGATCCCTCTGGCATTTCCTCCGGAATGGAATATCTCGCATTGCAAAATATGACGTCCACTCCGTAAAGGCAGAGCATGAAAAACACAACCTGCCATTTTGAATGTGCAGAAACAATCGGGGGATTGTGCGAATTCCTCGATAACCTTAAGAAAACCATCATGAGAAGCTGTGTCATCAAACGAACAGGAAGCAAGTACGAAAAGCCATTAAAATCCTAAATCCATAATAAAACATTTATGTTCTTTCCGTCGGAAAAACGAACGCTGTATATGCCCAACCTACAAACACGTCAGTAAGTGACTGGCAATACAGTCTGCTGAGCAAAGAAGTGCTCTACTCAGATGTTAATCAACAGCGGCACTCAGAGCTTTAAAGTCGCAAATACAAGACCAACCGCTTTGAATGCGGCGGTTACAAGCCAAATTTATGACAACAATGCCACAAGAAGAAGAAGAATAAACTGCGTTTCTTAAAATATATATCAGACAGGCTGTTTATCCGATAACAGGCAAAAAGAAGAAACCACTGACCATTTCAGCACTATCCTAAAGAACAGCACCCGAATAATCCAACAATGAATAGAATGCTCGGTTCTCAGACTCGTTAAAATAAACTTAACAGCGAGTTGAAAATGAAAATAAAAGCGCAGATCTTTACAAAGACACACTCATTAAAAAAATGATGTTTCTTTAGAATCGAATCTCTCAAATATATCGTCGTTTTTGCAATAAACAGTGTCCAATTCACAATAATTTAACAACGACTAAACGTGTCAATCAGTGCTGTGCGGTACCCTGATTAAACATACATTTATTATTTTAAAAACATTATCGAACACATCTCCTTACTTCAAGTTTGAATAACAAAAGCAGCAGAGATCTTACCATTTCTTGTAGTTGAGAATCTTCAAGAATGTTGTTTTCCTTCATTGCGCGCTGCATCGTTTCAGCAAAACTCGGGTCCACCACTAAAACATTCTGTCCACCGAGTGTAGAAAACTTACAGTCACTCTTCCTGGTGTCAGTCGTCATGCACACTTCATAATTATACCCGTGAGGCAGAGTTCCAGTGACTCCTGTGTCTGCGTAATGCGGTGGATAGTACGGGATAACAGGGAGATTGGACTGATATAAGCAGCGAGATTGTCTCCATCTGTATATTTTTACTGATATTATGACGACCACGCAAGTAATAAATAAGAAAGAAACAGCAGCCAGTGCAAGAACTAAATAAAAGGTCAGGTTTTCGTCATACTGTTTTTCATGCGTAAAGTCTGTGAACTCTGACAGCACTTCAGGAAAGCTGTCAGCCACAGCAACGTTAATGGAGACCATAGCTGAGCGAGAGGGCTGTCCGTTATCTTCCACAACAACAGTCAGTTTTTGTTTGACCGCATCTTTGTCAGTCACTTGTCGCACAGTTCTTATTTCTCCATTCTGTAAACCCACTTCAAACAGCGCTCTGTCTGTAGCTTTCTGTAGTTTATAGGAGAGCCAGGCATTCTGTCCAGAGTCCACATCAACAGCAACCACTTTAGTGACCAGATATCCAACATCTGCAGCACGAGGCACAATCTCAGCCACCACAGAAGCACCAGTTTGTACTGGATACAGAACCTGCGGAGCATTGTCATTCTGATCTTGAATATTGATAGTTATTGTCACTTCAGAGCTCAAGGGAGGGGATCCTCCATCTCTAGCTGTCACGTTAAAGGCAAACGATTTTAACTGTTCAAAATCAAATGATTTAACTGCATGAATAGAGCCAGTAAGTGAATCTACAGATACGAGAGAACTTAATGGTGCACCACGTATGTTTTCATCCTTCAGGAAGTAGGACAAATGCGCATTGGGACCCCAGTCGGCATCATGTGCTTTAACAGTCAGAATAGTCAGACCAGGATAATTGTTTTCTCTAACAAATGTTTTATATTCCTCAGAATCGAATATGGGCGGATTATCATTCACATCAGATATTTTTACATTAAGTGTTTTGTTTGCGAGGCGCGCTGGACTTCCTTGGTCTGATACCAAGATCGTTATATTATATTCAGCAGTACTTTCTCGATCAAGTATATCATCAGTAACTAAACTATAATATTCTGCGAGAGATGACTCAATTTTAAACGGTGTGTTTTGATTTATTGAGCACTGAACAAGACCGTTTTTACCCGAATCTGCGTCCTCTACGTTAATGACGGCTACAGTTGTTCCCACTGGGGAATTTTCAGGAAGGGTGTTTGAAAACGACATCAGCTGTATGGTTGGAGAGTTATCATTCTCATCAATTACATCTATGATAAATTTGCAGGTATCTGCGAGACCTCCTTTATCTCTTGCTTTTATATTTATTTGATAACTATTTTGAGATTCATAATCTAAACGATCAAGAAGTCTAATTTCACCTGTCTCTGTATTTATTGCAAAAAGCTCTCTTGCTTCTTTGCTTGCAACAGCAAAGGAATAGGAAACCTGGCCATTTACACCTTCGTCAGCATCTGCAGCATTAATGGTACCTATTAAAGTACCAGCAGGTGAATTTTCTCTAACTTCAGTTTTAAATACTGACTGTTTACACACTGGGGCATTATCATTAACATCCAGAACGGTAATGTGCATTTTTACAGTACCTGATTTCTGAGGTGATCCACCATCAGATGCAACAAGAACCAATTTAATCTCATCTCGTTCCTCTCGGTCTAGTTCTCGCTGCAAAACCATCTCAATGTATTTGTTGCCATCAGTCTGACTAAGGACCTCCAGTTTAAAACTATCAGTTGGATGTAGTTTATAGCTCTGTATACTATTTAGACCTACATCTGTATCTATAGCGCTGTCCAAAGGAAACCTAGTTCCAGAAATTGCATTTTCGCTTATTTCCAAATTAACATTTTCTTTCGGAAATAACGGAGCATTATCGTTTATATCTTGCACCTCAACTGTGACTCGATGGAGCTGGATAGGGTTTTCGATGATAAGATCAAAACTGAAGCTGCAAGGCGTCGTTTGCTTACAGAGCTCCTCTCGATCTATCCTTTCTTTAACTATTAGAGTCCCTTTGTCTTTGCTCAGATCGACATACTGTCGTCCACCCTTTGTTACGACGCGAGCTTTTCCAGATATAAGTCTACTTATCTCTATCCCCAGATCCTTGGCGATGTTTCCAACGAATGATCCCTCTGGCATTTCCTCCGGAATGGAATATCTCGCACTGCAATATATGACGTCCACTCCGTAAAGGCAGAGAATGAAAAACACAACCTGCCATTTTGAATGTGTAGAAACAATCGGCGGATTGTGTGAATTGCTCGATAACCTTAAGAAAACCATCATGAGAAGCTGTGTCATCAAACGAAGAGGAAGCAAGTACGAAAAGCCATTAAAATCCTAAATCCATAATAAAACATTTATGTTCTTTCCATCGGAAAAACGAACGCTGTATATGCTCAACCTACAAACACGTCAGTAAGTGACTGGCAATACAGTCTGCTGAGCAAAGAAGCGCTCTACTCAGAGGTTAATCAACAGCGGCACTTAGAGCCTTAAAGTCGCAAATACAAGACCAACATCTTTGAATGCGGCGGTTACAAGCCAAATTTATGACAACAATGCCACAAGAAGAAGAAGAAGAAACTGCGTTTCTTAAAATATATATCAGACAGGCTGTTTATTCGGTAACAGGCAAAACGAAGAAACCGCTGACCATTTCAGCACTATCAGAATGAACAGCGCCCGAAGAATCCAACAATGAATAGAATGCTCGGTTCTAGACTCGTTAAAATAAACTTAACAGCGAGTTGAAAAAATAAAAGCGCAGATCTTTACAAAGACACACTCATTAAAAAAAATCATGTTTCTTTAGAATCGTATCTCTCAAATATATCGTCATTGTTTTTAATCAGCAGCGTCCAAATCACAATAATTTAACAACGGCTAAACGTGTCAATCAGTTCTGTGCGTTACCCTGATTAATCATACATTTATTATTTTAAAAACATTATCGAACACATCTCCTTACTTCAAGTTTGAATAACATCAGCAGCAGGGATCTTACCATTTCTTGTAGTTGAGAATCTTCAAGAATGTTCTTTTCCTTCATTGCGCGCTGCATCGTTTCAGCAAAACTCGGGTCCACCACTAAAACATTCTGTCCACCGAGTGTAGAAAACTTACAGTCACTCTTCCTGGTGTCAGTCGTCATACACACTTCATAATTATACCCGTGAGGCAGAGTTCCAGTGACTCCTGTGTCTGCGTAATGCGGTGGATAGTACGGAATAACAGGGAGATTGGACTGATATAAGCAGCGAGATTGTCTCCATCTGTATATCTTTACTGATATTATGACGACCACGCAAGTAATAAATAAGAAAGAAACAGCAGCCAGTGCGAGAACTAAATAAAAGGTCAGGTTTTCGTCATACTGTTTTTCATGCGTAAAGTCTGTGAACTCTGACAGAACTTCAGGAGAGCTGTCAGCCACAGCAACGTTAATGGAGACCACAGCTGAGCGAGAGGGCTGTCCGTTATCTTCCACAACAACAGTGAGTTTTTGTTTGACCGCATCTTTATCAGTCACTTGTCGCACAGTTCTTATTTCTCCATTCTGTAAACCCACTTCAAACAGCGCTCTGTCTGTAGCTTTCTGTAGTTTATAGGAGAGCCAGGCATTCTGTCCAGAGTCCACATCAACAGCAACCACTTTAGTGACCAGATATCCAACATCTGCAGCACGAGGCACAATCTCAGCCACCACAGAAGCGCCAGTTTGTACTGGATACAGAACCTGCGGAGCATTGTCATTCTGATCTTGAATATTGATAGTTATTGTCACTTCAGAGCTCAAGGGCGGGGATCCTCCATCTCGAGCTGTCACGTTAAATGCAAACGATTTTAACTGTTCAAAATCAAATGATTTAACTGCATGAATAGTGCCAGTAAGTGAATCTACAGATACGAGAGAACTTAATGGTGCACCACGCATGTTTTCATCCTTCAGGAAGTAGGACATTTGCGCATTGGGACCCCAGTCAGCATCATTTGCTTTAACAGTCAGTATAGTCAGACCAGGAGAATTATTTTCACTAACAAAAGTTTTATATTCCTCAGTACCGAATATGGGCGGATTGTCATTCACATCGGATAGTTTTACATTAAGTGTTTTGTTTGCGTGGCGCGCTGGACTTCCTTGGTCTGATACCAAGATCGTTATATTATATTCAGCGGTAATTTCTCGATCAAGCATATCATCAGTAACTAAACTATAATATTCTGCGAGAGATGACTCAATTTTAAACGGTATTTTTTGATTTATTAAGCACTGAACAAGACCATTTTTACCCGAATCTGCGTCCTCTATGTTAATGACGGCTACAGTTGTTCCCACTGGGGAATTTTCAGAAAGGGTGTTTGAGAAGGACATCAGCTGTATTGTTGGAGAGTTGTCATTCTCATCAATTACATCTATGAGAATTTTGCAGGTATCTGCAAGACCTCCTTTATCCTTCGCCTTAATGTCTAATTGATAACTATTTTGCGATTCAAAATCCAACTGAGAAAGAAGTCTAATCTCGCCTGTTTCTGTGTTTAACTCAAATAACTCTCTTTCCTCTCTACTAGAAAGAGCAAAGGAATAAGAAACATGTCCATTTACACCTTCATCAGCATCTGCAGCACTAACAGTACCTATGACAGTACCAGCAGGTGAATTTTCTCTAACTTCAGTTTTAAATACTGACTGTTTACACACTGGGGCATTATCATTAGCATCCAGAACAGTAATGTGAATTTTGACAGTGCCTGATTTCTGAGGTGATCCACCATCAGTTGCAACAAGAACCAATTTAATCTCATCTCGTTCCTCTCGGTCTAGTTCTCGCTGTAAAAACATGTCAATGTATTTGTTGCCACCAGTCTGACTATGAACCTCCAGTTTAAAACTATCAGTTGGATGTAGTTTATAGCTCTGTATACCATTTAGACCTACATCTTTATCTATAGCGCTATCCAAAGGAAACCTAGTTCCAGAAATTGCATTTTCGCTTATTTCCAGGTTAACATTTTCTTTCGGAAATAATGGAGCATTATCGTTTATATCTTGCACCTCAACTGTGACTCGATGGAGCTGGATAGGGTTTTCAACGATAAGGTCAAAGCTGAAGCTGCAAGGCGTTGTTTGCTTACAGAGCTCTTCTCGATCTATCCTTTCTTTAACTACTAGAGTCCCTTTGTCTCTATTCAGATCGACATACTGCCGTCCGCCCTTTGTTACGACGCGAGCTTTTCCAGATATAAGTCTACTTATCTCTATCCCCAGATCCTTGGCGATGTCTCCAACGAAAGATCCCTCTGGCATTTCTTCCGGAATGGAATATCTTGTATTGCAATATACGACGTCTACTCCATAAAAGCAGAGGATGAAAAACACAACCTGCCATTTTGAATGCGCGGAAACCATCCATGGATTGTGTGAATTGCTAGATAAGCTTAACAAAGCCATCTTGATAAGCTGCGACGTCAAAGGAAACTGGTACAAGTATAATAGAACATTAAAATCCTAAATACAAAATAACGTGTTTACTTTCTTTTTATCGAAAGAACACCGCACAAATCCAACCTACAAAAGCGTCAGTAAGGGATGGACTGCTGAGCAAAGACTCGCTCAACTCAGATGTTAATCAACAGCGGCGCTCAGAGCTTTAAAGTCGCAAATACAAGTCCAGCAGCCTCAGTTCAGTTGCATTAATAGTAATATTAAAAATCCTATGGAACTTCGTTGTGTGGTGTACATGTGAACTACACGCTGATTAATCAGTATGGCAGGCAATAGGGAGAAAAAAAAAGATTGACCATTTCAGCACCATCGAAATAAACAGCACCCCACGAATTTAATTCAGATTACAAAAATACAGAATACAGTAGAAGTAGAGCTTCCAGAAATATACACAAGAAAATTCTAAAAACTTACCTTGAGAACTTGGCATGTCCTGCTGACATACTAACTGGATTTAATAATAATAGTGTTGGGTCGAGTCCACGTAAGTCGAGTCCGAGTCGAGTCCGAGTCTTTAACCAGTCGAGTCCGAGTCAAGTCCGAGTCCAAAATGGGGCGAGTCGGACTCAAGTCCGAGTCCAAATGGGTCGAGTCCGAGTCGAGTCCGACCGAGTCCAACTAAAAACTACTGTTTGTCAGTATCTTAACCTTGTTTTAATTTGTACAACTACAATAAGGCAATGACAATTTAAATGTAACAAAAGGAAACCTCTGTTGCATATTGCCATTTTGATTTTTTTATTTCACACCATCTCATTAGTGTCCTGCTCAGCAAACTTAAAGTCATGTAACAGAAGTTATGACTGACTTGATATTATGACATATTTCAGAGTGAAACAGCTTTTAGAATGTGGGAAGGACAATGTGGGAATTATAAGGGAAGGACAGGACTGTACCTACGAGTAAAAGAATGAATCTGTGATAAAGGGAGGGGTAGGTGAAGAGATGGACAGCTAGTGACATATTTTTCTTAGATGAAAATGAGGCTGTGAGGGTTAATGACATGGAAGTCATGGAATAAAAGAATAAAATTCTGACTTTATTTTCTCAATTTCGAGATTATATCTCACAATTCTGATAAGAAAATACATTCTCCCTTTTCCTCTCAGCTAAAGTCATGAGTTTATTTTTTCCCTCAGAACTGACAAACTTGCTATTGCTGCGTTAAATTGAGTTCTAAAGTCTTAAATACAACATATAAACGACATAAAAAAATTCTGAATTCTGAGATAAAATAGGTAAATGTAAAATGTTATAGGTTTAAATAGTATTTTTTTACTGACATAACTGTAACGTCTACTCCAAATTGGTCTATTGACAACGGGCCATTGAATTATTAGAAAATAATGCACACCCAAGTAAGTAAGTAAAACATTCTCAAGCTTACTGAAGGAAAATAAACAGTCTAATAATTAATTACAAGCAAAAGCATAAATAAATATAATAATCAAAATACAAATGAAATAGTTTTATACGTTTTTCAGATTGATCTATATAGTAAAGTATACCACAGAAATAGTGTACTACAAACATTTAATGAAGTAATAAATGTAAAAATAAAACTCTCTACAATCTTCACCGTATATAATAAATATAGATGATTCTTATTAAAATTGCTAAACTGCTTCAATCAAGAGCAGTGAGTGATTTTCTCTTTTTATTTTGTTGTTTGATTATGACGCAGTCTGTGGCAGGTTTACACTGCTGTCGCTTTAAGACCGGACGCACAGATCATATATTTTGACACATCTGTATTTCTAACTCAACACAAAACCGATAGCATTTACATGAATGCTCTCCAAGACGATGCATTTTGACATTACCTTTCGTGTAAGTGTGTAGCAATAGAGAAAGAGTTTAATTCAGCATTGTGCGCTGACTGAGAGGCAGGCTTTCAAGTACCGGCAAGACTTTAAAACACATGCCAATAATACTGAATGTCACTTTCGTAATAATGCATCGAGTCAGTAAAATTTCCATCAACTGTCCCTGGACTCGGCTGGACTCGGCAATAATTCCCGAGTCCGAAAAGCTCGAGTCCGAGTCAAGTCCGAGTCAAAATGCATCCGAGTCCGTGACAAGTCCGAGTCCGCTAAAAATTGTACTCGAGACCGGACTCGAGTCCGAGTACAAGTCCGAGTACCCCAACTCTAAATAATAATAATAATAATAATAATAATAATAATAATAATAATAATAATAATAATAATAACTCTTTGCTTTCACTTAGTTTCCCCTCCCTACTCTAGCCAATTAATAATTTGCATAATTTTTGAAACCAATCTTTTCATGTTATTGTTTTATTAGGAGGAATGTCTTGATTTTATTCCACATAAGATTTAGAAGGAAAGCATTTACTAAATACATAAATGTTACAAAATTTGGTCAAATAAACTGATAATTTAATTTTTATTTCTTTTTATTTTTAATTTTTATTTATTTATTTATTCATTAGCTAGCATCATTAATGAATAAACCAGCCAACATCTTTACGGTTTCAACATGTTAAAGCCATATTATCAAACATGTCAAACATGTAAATGTGTTTATGGTCAATTGCCCATACAGTTTTCCAAAATTAATTATTTAGATTCATACATCACAAGCATGCATCTCAGTTAATTTAGAGCAAATAAGATTTTTTTTCTTACCTTTAGAGGATTGTCCAGTATTGGTTCACAGAGGAGAGCATGAAAGACAAAAATTAGATGAAACAAGTTAGGGATGTTTACATTAAATCTTTAAGACATTAAAGTAAAAAAAAAAAAAATCAAGATATTATTATCAAATAAATAAATAAAAATATAAAGAATCTAAGGTTACTGTATTTTAAATGAATTATTGTGTGTGTGTGTGTGTGTGTGTGTGTGTGTGTGTGTGTGTGTGTGTGTGTGTGTGTGTGTGTGTGTGTGTGTGTGTGTGTGTGTGTGTATTTGGCACCTTATTGTAAAATGTTACCCAATATTCCAATATTATTATGTGGAATAACACATGTCTTTAACATAAGTCACAGTGACAGTAATGTCTTAATATTAGACAATTTAGACATTGCTACAGAGAGACAGGAAGAACAGCTTCATCTTCGCAGTAGCAAACCATGGGTAACCATGTGTCTTTGTGTCTGAGAACTTGTCTTGGTGGAACAGTGCAAACATCTCACAGCAGAGTTCTCACATTGTATTTTAAGAAAGTTTTAAGAAAGT
The DNA here is from genome assembly GCF_049309525.1 of Garra rufa. Classification (NCBI taxonomy): domain Eukaryota; kingdom Metazoa; phylum Chordata; class Actinopteri; order Cypriniformes; family Cyprinidae; genus Garra; species Garra rufa. The sequence goes on from NC_133383.1 coordinate 23,474,529, forward strand.
TTCTCTCCCTAAATTTGTCACTACAGAAACACAGTAATGCATAATTTAATAAAAAGGGTTATATTGGCCTATTAAGATTTAGTTTGCATCTACATTATATATATATATATATATATATATATATATATATATATATATATATATATATACATACAGTGGGTACAGAAAGTATTCAGACCCCCTTAAATGTTTCACTCTTTGTTATATTGCAGCCATTTGCTGTGTTTGATTATACTGATTGGACTTGATTAGAAAAGCCACACACCTGTCTATATAAGACCTTACAATTCACAGTGCATGCCAGAGCAAATGAGAATCATGAGGTCAAAGGAACTGTCTGAAAAGCTCAGAGACAGAATTAGGGCAAGGCATAGATTTGGCCAAGGTTACAAAAAAATTTCTACTGCACTTAAGGTTCCTAAGAGCACAGTGGCCTCCATAATCCTTAAATGGAAGATGTTTGGGACGACCAAGACCCTTCCTAGAGCTAGCCGTCCGGCCAAACTGAGCTATCGGGGGAGAAGAGCCTTGGTGAGAGAGGTGAAGAAGAACCCAAAGATCACTGTGGCTGAGCTCCAGAGATGCAGTCGGGAGATGGGAGAAAGTTGTAGAAAGTCAACCATCACTGCAACCCTCCACCAGTCGGGGCTTTATGGCAGAGTGGCCCGACGGAAGCCTCTCCTCAGTGCAAGACACATGAAAGCCCGCATGGAGTTTGCTAAACAACACCTGAAGGACTACAAGATGGTGAGAAATAAGATTCTCTGGTCTGATGAGACAAGATAGAACTTTTTTGCCTTAATTCTAAACGGTATGTGTGGAGAAAACCAGGCACTGCTCATCACCTGTCCAACAAGACAATGACCCTAAGCACACAGCTAAAAGAACGAAGGAGTGGCTTCACAACAACTCTGTGACTGTTCTTGAATGGCCCAGCCAGAGCCCTGACTTAAACCCAATTGAGCATCTCTGGAGAGACCTAAAAATGGCTGTCCACCAACGTTTACCATCCAACCTGACAGAACTGGAGAGGATCTGCAAGGAGGAATGGCAGAGGATCCCTAAATCCAGGTGTGAAAAACTTGTTGCATCTTTCCCAAAAATATTCATGGCTGTATTAGATCAAAAGGGTGCTTCTACTAAATACTGAGCAAAGGGTCTGAATACTTAGGACCATGTGATATTTCAGTTTTTGTTTTGTAATAAATCTGCAAACATGTCAACAATTCTGGGTTTTTCTGTCAATATGGGGTGCTGTGTGTACATTAATGAGGAAAAAAATGAACTTAAATGATTTCAGCAAATGGCTGCAATATAACAACGAGTGAAACATTTAAGAGGGTCTGAATACTTTCCGTACCCACTGTATATATGCAATTTCATTAAAAAAGTCTGTGTAAAATAAATAACAATTACAATTTTAACAATATTTTAAGTGTGATTTATGAGATTTGTTGTATTTTAAATACAATATTTTAATATATCCCAAATCTGGTTCTAAACAGTTGTTCACATATAGAAATTAAATGTTATGGAATAACACCCAAAAAAGTGTGCTTAATTGCAAAAAAAAAAAAGGTGTTTGGTAGTGACATTCCTTAAAAATACACACAGATTTCCAGACTTTTGAAAACATTTACCTCAAAATGATGGGACCTATCTACGCACAAGCTGTAGCTATGAAAGAGAGGGACACATGAATATTTCCTGTATATATCATAAACAGAGTAGTTAAAATGTAGTTAAAATCTGTTTCAGCCAGTGGACTAAAACATACACTGTTTCAGTAGTGATGTGAAAATGTGAAACATTTTTTTTTACATAAAGTTTCATGATTTACAAAGTAAATATAAAATCAACCATTTTAAACTTAAAAATAAATAATAAAAACAGTAATGGAATAAAATGCAAAAAAATAGTTTAATGTAATTTTCATAAATTGAAATGTAGGGGTTAGAATTCGGAACAGCCACCTCCTAATTGGAAGTACCCAATAAATTAGGATTTTATATATATTAAGCTTACTGATATTTTAAATATTATTGTGGGTTTTAATAGATAATTGAAGGTTCTTAGTACTTTGTAAATGTTTTTAAAAAATCCTTCAATTATCTATTGAAACCCACAATAATAATGATGAAAAAACATAGATGTATGTATATAAACAAGTCATCTGTCAGTTTTGGTATTTATGTATTTCTCTATCTTTTTTCTGTGTCAATTTGTATTTTTTTCTGAAGTACTAGGACAAGAAAACAAAAGCTAGGGCAATATTTGTTTTTTGTTTTTTTTCTTTGATTGGTTATATTGTTTCTTTATTGGGCAAGTACTTGCTTGTGTGACAGCTTGTTCCATGAAAGCTTTTTATTAAAGTTTTTAGACAAAAAGTTACAAATATCAAAAATCCACAGTAAAATAATACATTGAAAGCTACTAAACAACATTGAACAAATATTTAAAAATATGATTTGAAAGATTTACAAATGATTTTGGAAATACTTCTGAACAATTAAAAGGGGGTTGGGGAAAAAATAAAATAATGGACAGTGGAGAATGAAATGGAAAAAGAAAACTGAAATGACAATTACAATTCCATTTTATTAATGTGGATTTTGAAACTGTAAATAGGCATGACAGAAAACCTCAAATATGTACAACTCTGACAGAGAATAATGTTGACTGTGAGGCTAATGACACATAACAGATCAGAAATGTCTGCAATATAATAATGTAATATAATAATTTTTTTTATAGAATATAAGAATCAGCACAAAATCACACAAACAAATACACAGAGCGAAGCCATTACTAATAAAATATATTAATTTACCAGAGTGGGGTAGCTGAGTCCTTCGCCACTGGTGTCATTACATGAGTTTGTTGATTTTTCGCCATGACACAAAGTTTGAGAGAAAGGAATTGTGTTTTCATTGTAAGATGTAATAAACTTAAAGTCACTGGTGCGCGAGCCTGTTGTTAGATACGTGTCATAATTGTAAGAGCTGCGGAGAGTTCCTGCTCCATCCACCTCTGCATAGTTGGGAGGCAGATAGGCGCTGGGAACAGCAACTGCTCCATCAAACAACAGTCTGGGCTTTCTCCTGTGACAAAACTTCACTGCCACAATCAGTATGATGAACGTCAGGAAGAAGGTGGACACACAGACTAATGCAATGATCAAATATGATGTTAATTTAGAGTTATTGTCCTCATAAGTCATATCTTTAAGGTTAGGAACTTCAGAAAGGTTGTCAGAAATGAGTAAATTTACAGTACAGGTCGTAGACAGAGAGGGCTGTCCGTTATCCTTCACTGAAATAACAAGGTTCTGCTTCATATTGTCAGAGTCAGAAATGTCTCGTTGTGTTTTAATCTCTCCACTATGGAGACCAATGGAGAAAAGTCCTGGATCAGTAGATTTGACAATCTGATAGGACAGCCATGCATTCTGACCTGAGTCAGCATCTACAGCGATCACTTTAGACACCAGAGAGCCTGAGAGAGTCACTTTAGGGACCATTTCAGTCATTAAAGACTTTCCATCAGGAACAGGGTATAATATCTGTGGAGAGTTATCATTCTCATCAGTTATGAAGACTTTCACAGTCACGTTACTGCTGAGTGGTGGAGATCCATTGTCTCTGGCAACAACTTTGACAGTGAAGTTTCTGAACTGCTCATAGTCAAATGATCTTACAGCATGAATCACCCCTGTATCTCCATTAATAGATAGAAATGAGGACACTGGGACTCCATTGACTTCACTGGGTACCAGAGAGTACAGTACTGTCCCGTTCTGTCTCCAGTCTGGGTCAGTTGCACTGACAGAACAAACAGAAGTGCCTGCTTTGTTATTTTCACTTATATAAGCGCTGTAGGACTGCTTTTCAAATACAGGGGAGTTGTCATTAATATCAGAAACTGCTAAGTATATTATTTTAGAGGATGATAATGGTGGAGTTCCTCCATCAGTAGCTGTTAGAGTTATGTTATAATGGCTAGTAAGTTCGCGATCCAGAGGACCTGTAGTGACAATTGAGTAATAATTTTTAATAGATGGATTTAGCTTAAAGGGGACATTTTCCTGAATAGTACAGTAAACCTTTTTATTATCCCCTGTGTCTTTATCCTGAACATTAATAATAGCCACTTCAGTGCCAGGCTCCACATTCTCTAGGATTTGATTATCATTAGATTTTAAATGTATAACAGGAGTGTTGTCATTAAGATCGATTATGTTTATTTCAACTTTTGCATTAGAAGCCAAGCCAGAACCATCCTTGGCCTGAATACGTATCTCATAATTGTTTTTGTCTTCGAAATCTATTGGACCAATCACTTTAATTTCTCCACTTATCTTATCTATAAAAAAAAGCTTGGAAGCCTTGTCTGAAATTCGGCTAAACTCATACATTACATCCCCATTCAATCCTTCATCAGCATCCACAGCGCTTACTTTGACTACCATGGTATCTAAAGGCGAGTTTTCTAAAATGCTGGCTGTATAAACAGGCTGAGTAAATACCGGGACATTGTCATTGGCATCCAGGACAATGACATGAATAACAGCAGTGCCAGATTTCACCGGAGTTCCACCATCAATTGCAGTAAGAACCAAATCCATATCCTTCTTTTGTTCGCGATCTAGTTCTTTTTGCAGTACCAGCTCACAATATTTCCCTCCTTCGGCATTCGAGTGAACTGATAAAGAAAAGTGTTCGTTTTTCTCAAGTAAATAATTCTGAATACCGTTTTGACCGTCATCTGCATCATGCGCTTCCTCCAAGGGGAAACGTGTTCCTGTGCCTACAGATTCCCCAATTTCAAGTTTGATTAGCTCATTGGGAAATCGCGGTGAGTTGTCGTTTATATCCTCTATTTTCACAGAAATGCGATGCAGCTCTAGTGGGTTTTCTAGAACCAGGTCGTATTTCAAGACACAGGATGCTTTTGATCCGCACAGTTCCTCTCGGTCGATCCTCTCCGCCACAATAAACTGCCCTTTCTGCAGGTTAATTTCACAAAAGCGATTTCCGTATTCTTCCGTGTCTAACCGAGCTTTTCTTGATAATAGCCCATCCGTTTTAAGACCGAGATCTTTCGCAATATTTCCGATTAACCATCCTTGTTTCATCTCCTCTGGTATGGAGTAGCCCAAATCCCCATTGCTTTTGCGCACAAACAGTAAAATGAACGCGACGCACGTCGACCAAGAAAAGAATCCGAACATATTTGTCGTTTGTTAGTGTCAGTTAAGTAAATTCAGCATCCACAATCCACTGTGATGTTTACATCAGCCCACAAACCTGTACAATGATGAGTGTGAATAAGGCGTGTCGCGTTGTTTAAAGTATTAAGACAGCGGGAGGGCAGTCATACAGGATACTGCATTCTTGGTCAATAGCGACCCTCTGAGTTTGAATGTCACATTACAATTATACATCAAGATAGATTCAGAATAAATGTAAAGAAAACTGTCAATAACTACAAAATAAACAACAAATTGCCACAATAAGAGAAGCGGAAACACTTATAAAGACACTTGTCATAAAAAAAAAAAAAAAAAAAAAACATTCTGGCTGCTTATGGGTAGATTTTTAAAACACAGGCATGTGAAGTGGGACAAAGTAATGTAAAGACAATAAAACGGAAAAGCTGGTATGTAAATGAATTATTAATTAAAATGGATTTGTTTCTCAGTCTGAGAATTTACTCATATTAGGTCACAAGAGGATCACTTTACTTGAAGACTTTGTAAATAATTCTAAAGGTATTCATAATGTACATTGTAATGCATTAAAGGTTTTATAAGTAAATGTAATCAACATTAAAATGCGTTATAATATTTGCAGGTTGCTTGTTAAATCTGAAATTGGTTGCTTATTATGTTTTAATACAATAGAATGTTTATGTATACTTTCTACTTTCTAAAGGTGTAATAATGAATAAATAGGTATTTTAATGTATTATAACAATTTTCCGTTAGATCATACAGTGTGTTCTAAGTTGCATTACAAGGCAAAGTTAATGCATTAAAAATACTTAGTTTTATATAAAGGCTTCAAGTAATGTCTTACAGCCTCATTTATATAATTGTATAATGTGCGAATGAAATGATAAACTGATATATTTGTTTCAGGCACCAAAAAAAAGAGAGACAGAGACTGAAAAGAGGCAAATACTGTAAGATGACATCAGGAAAGCATTATTAAATAGATCTCATACCTCGTCTGCCTCTTCTGTGTTGACAAGAGTGATAACATGTGCACCGAACAAATCACTTTTAACTGATTTCAAAGTCCCACCAGCAGGAAGTGTGTTTTCATTGTACGAGCTCACAAACTTAAAGTCACTGGTGCGCGAGCCTGTTGTTAGATACGCATCATAATTGTAAGAGCTGTGCAGAGTTCCTGCTCCATCCACCTCTGCATAGTTGGGAGGGAGATAGGCGCTGGGAACAGCAACGGCTCCATCAAACAACAGTCTGGGCTTTCTCCTGTGACAAAACTTCACTGCCACGATCAGTATGATGAATGTCAAAAAGAAGGTGGACACACAAACTAATGCAATGATCAAATAAGACGTTAATTTAGAGTTGTTGTCCTCATAGTTCATATCTTTCAGTTCAGGAACTTCAGACAGGTTGTCAGAAATTAGTAAATTTACAGCACAGGTCGTAGACAGAGAGGGCTGTCCGTTATCCTTCACTGAAATAACAAGGCTCTGCTTCATATTGTCAGATTCAGAAATGTCTCGTTGTGTTTTGATCTCTCCACTATGAAGACCAATGGAGAAAAGTCCTGGATCAGTAGATTTGACAATCTGATAGGACAGCCATGCATTTTGTCCAGAGTCAGCATCTACAGCGATCACTTTAGACACCAGAGAGCCTGAGAGAGTCGCTTTAGGGACCATTTCAGTCATTAAAGACTTTCCATCAGGAACAGGGTATAATATCTGTGGAGAGTTATCATTCTCATCTGTTATGAAGACTTTTACAGTCACGTTACTGCTGAGCGGTGGAGATCCATTGTCTCTGGCAACAATTTTGACAGTGAAGTTTCTGGACTGCTCATAGTCAAATGATCTTACAGCATGAATCACCCCTGTATCTCCATTAATAGATAGAAATGAGGACACTGGGACTCCATTGACTTCACTGGGTACCAGAGAGTACAGTACTGTCCCGTTCTGTCTCCAGTCTGGGTCATTTGCACTGACAGAACAAACAGAAGTGCCTGCTTTGTTATTTTCACTTATATAAGCGCTGTATGACTGCTGCACAAATACAGGAGGATTGTCATTCACATCTGAAACAAATAAGTGAATTGTCATGGAGGTGGATAATGGTGGAGATCCCGCATCTGTGGCTGTGATGGTAATGTTGTAATCAGATTCTTTCTCTCGATCTAGAGCTTTTGTAGTTACTAGAGAGAAATAGTTTTTAACAGATGGGTTCAGTTTGAAAGGAACATTTTGCTGAACTGAGCAACGAATCTGCCGGTTTTCTCCTGAGTCTTTGTCTTGAACATTAATGATTCCGACTTCAGTACCTGGCTCAGAGTTTTCCAGTACTGGATTATTCAAAGATTTAAGGATGATTCTAGGTGGATTATCATTTACATCAGTTACATCTATTATAACTTTAGCAGTTGATGACAACCCAAAGGCATCTTGGGCATAAATTCCTAATTCATACTTTTTGTCTTTTTCATAATCAATTTCTCCAGTCACCACAATTTGTCCTGTTGTCTTATCAATAGAAAATAATTTTGCTGCTTTATCTGATATTCTGCTGAATTCATAAGTCACTTCCCCGTTTGGACCTTCATCAGCATCAGTGGCGCTCACTTTAATTATTTCTTTTCCTGATGGTGTATTTTCAGCCAGAGTGACCTTATAAACAGACTCACTAAACACTGGGACATTATCATTAGCATCTAGAACAGTGATGTGTATGACAGCAGTCCCAGACCTCTGAGGTGAACCACCATCAGTGGCTGTGAGTATCATATCTATCTCCTTCTGCTGTTCACGATCCAACTCTTTTTCCAACACGAGTTCAGCGTATTTTCCTCCATCCGCTATATCATGTACACTCAATTTAAAATGTTGATTTTTCTCCAGTGAATAGTTATTAACGGCGTTGCGCCCAATATCTGAATCATGCGCCTCGTGCAAACGAAATCGCTGGCCTTTAACTGCTGATTCTGTGATTTCAAAGATAATACGTTCATTTTGAAATCGTGGTGCGTTGTCATTAATATCCTCAATTTGCAGAATTATACGGTGCACTTCAAGAGGGTTTTCCAGGACCAGCTCGTAACTGAGAATGCACGGAATTTGTGATCCACAAAGCTCCTCTCGGTCTATTGTCTCTGCCACGATTAAATCACCAGTATTTAGATTAATATCACAGTACCGTCTGCTGCTATCCTCCGTGTCTATCCGAGCCTTTCGAGCAGATATTTGTTTCACATCCATCCTTAGATCCTTGGCTATATTTCCAATCACATACTGGCGTTTTGTTTCTTCCGGAATATTGTAGCTCAGATCTGAACAGATGGTTTTCAAAGGAAACAGAAGGAATGCCACGAAAAACGCCAAGAAAGAAACCGAAAATAATCGGTATTCCATTTTTGAAGAGCTGATGTTGCAAATGCTCAGCAGTTAATGACTGGATGATATTCCAATATTTCTATCAGCGTCGACGGACGGGTTTTGCGCTGCGTTTATTCTTACAGAGCTCATATTGCATACATTAGGTGTGGGTGGGGAGACGCATCAGTCTTGGTGAATAGCGACACTCTGAGTATTTTTGGGTCATTGCATTATTTGAGTATGTTATGAAAATACTTCGGGAATCGACTAAGTTAAAATGTGGGGCATTTAAAAGCTTATTATTGTGAAATAATTATTTACTTAAGGCGAAATTATATTGGAAAGTAACTGAAAAAGGTAACGTTCTCAGAGCTACAGTACAACAGTCAGAACTGGCGCTGTCCAGACATGTGGTGCTGAAACTGAAATACCTCACAGACAGAGAAGGTAAGAAAATACTGAAGTAAATCTGAAAATAAATTAGGAATTCGTATTCACCACTATTCACTACTTTAACCAAACTTAGTTATTTGTTGTGCAAAACTCTCAACCTCAAAAATAAATAAATAAATAATCTAAAAATCAACAACAGAAAACTATATAAAATATAAACAAACTCCCGAACTGCTAGTAGTAATAATAATAAAGATTAAATGCACAAGCTAAATAATGGTTTAGAAAAGTAATGGACTTTCCAACTAGCCAAAGTCCCATTCTGGCACATTTAAATAATTTTAACTATTCGCCTTTTTTCCTAGCAAGCATACTGCGTTTTAAATTATAGGAGGCAATTCCAGTTTTAGCACGTTCCATTTAAAAGACAAACAAATAATTTCAAATCATAAGGCTGCACTACAAATAATCCTTAGCGGTCAGTTTGCCTGCACCAGTTGAAGCTTTTTCCTTTATGGTTTATTTTCAGGTGTCATGGAATACCATGACACTTGATATGACTATATGAAGAAAAAAAAAGGATAACATATACTGTGCATTTGTGGCCTGCTCTCCTGATATAATTCCATCACATCAATAATGAACTTGAATGAACTAAGAATACTAAGAACAGTGTAAAGTTATTATAAATAACCACCCAAAAACTTTAAACAAGAACCACTTTAAAATAAAGCAGATGACAAAATAATATCCATTATTAATAATGGATATATAATGAAACATTGTATAAAGAAATATACTAACTTAAAAGAGTGAAAAGTTAAGGCTCTCTCACCTCATCTTCATTTCCTGTAACGTCAAGTGTTATCATGCTGGAGCCAAACTGAAAATTGTGCTCCTTTTTCAGAGTCCCACCAGCAGGAAGCGTGTTTTCATTATACGAGCTTACAAACTTAAAGTCACTGGTGCGCGAGCCTGTGGTTAGATACGCGTCATAATTGTAAGAGCTGCGAAGAGTTCCTGCTCCATCCACCTCTGCATAGTTGGGAGGGAGATAGGCGCTGGGAATAGCAACTGCTCCATCAAACAACAGTCTGGGCTTTCTCCTGTGACAAAACTTCATTGCCACGATCAGGATGATGAATGTCAGGAAGAAGGTGGACACGCAAACCAATGCAATGATCAAGTAGGATGTTAATTTAGAGTTGCTGTCTTCATAAGTCATATCTTTCAGCTCAGGAACTTCAGACAGGTTGTCAGAAATGAGTAAATTAACAGCACAGGTTGTAGACAGAGAGGGCTGTCCATTATCCTTCACTGAAATAACAAGGTTTTGCTTCATATTGTCAGATTCAGAAATATCTCGTTGTGTTTTAATCTCTCCACTATGGAGACCAATGGAGAAAAGTCCCGGATCAGTAGATTTGATAATCTGATAGGACAGCCATGCATTTTGTCCAGAGTCAGCATCTACAGCAATCACCTTGGACACCAGAGAGCCTGAGAGAGTCACTTTAGGGACCATTTCAGTCATTAAAGACGTTCCATCAGGCACAGGGTATAATATCTGTGGAGAGTTATCATTCTCATCTGTTATGAAGACTTTCACAGTCACGTTATTGCTGAGTGGTGGAGATCCATTGTCTCTGGCAACAACTTTGACAGTGAATTTTCTGAACTGCTCATAGTCAAATGACCTTACAGCATGAATCACCCCTGTATCTCCATTAATAGATAGAAATGAGGACGCTGGGATCCCATTGATTTCACTGGGTACAAGAGAGTACAGTACTGTCCCGTTCTGTCTCCAGTCTGGGTCATTTGCACTGACAGAACAAACAGAAGTGCCTGGTTTGTTATTTTCATTTATATAAGCGCTGTATGACTGCTGCACAAATACAGGAGGATTGTCATTCACATCTGAGACAAACAAGTGAATTGTCATGGAGGTGGATAATGGTGGAGATCCCCCATCTGTGGCTGTGATGGTAATGTTGTAATCAGATTCTTTCTCTCGGTCTAGAGCTTTTGTAGTTACTAGAGAGAAATAGTTTTTAACAGATGGGTTCAGTTTGAAAGGAATGTTTTGCTGAACAGAACAGCGAATCTGTCGGTTTTCTCCTGAGTCTTTGTCTTGAACATAAAGGATTCCTACCTCAGTGCCTGGCTCAGAGTTTTCAGGTACTTGGTTATTCAAAGATTTAAGGATGATCCTAGGTGGATTGTCATTAACATCCGTTATATCTATTATAATTTTAGCAGTTGATGCCAATCCAGAGGCATCTTTGGACTGAATTATCATTTCGTAGTTCTTTTCGTTTTCATAATCAATTTCTCCAACCACTGTAATTTGTCCTGTTATTTTATCAATAGAAAACAATTTTACAGCTTTATCTGAAATTCTGCTGAATTCATACGTCACTTCCCCGTTTGGACCTTCATCAGCATCAGTGGCGCTCACTCTGATTATTTCTGTTCCTGAAGGTGTATTTTCAGCCAGAGTGACTTTATAAACAGACTCACTAAACACTGGGACATTATCATTAGCATCTAGAACAGTGATGTGTATGACAGCAGTGCCAGACCTCTGCGGTGAACCACCATCAGTGGCTGTGAGTATCATTTCTATCTCCTTCTGCTGTTCACGATCCAACTCCTTTTCCAACACGAGTTCGGCGAATTTTCCACCATCTGCACTATCATGAATATCCAAAGTAAAATGTTTATTCCTCACCAGCGAATAGCCATTAATACCATTTTGTCCTATATCCTTGTCATGAGCCTCATCCAAACGGAATCGCTGGCCTTTAACCGCTGATTCTGTAATTTCAAAATTAATGAGTTCATTTGGAAATCGTGGTGCGTTGTCATTTATATCTTTAATTTGCAGAATTACACGGTGCACTTCAAGAGGGTTTTCCAGGATGAGCTCGTAACTGAGAATGCAGGACATTCGGGATCCACAAAGCTCCTCTCGGTCTATTGTCTCTGTCATGATTAAATCACCAGTATTCAGATTAATATCACAATACCGTTTGCTGTCCTCCGTGTCTATCCGAGCCTTACGAGCAGACAATTGTTTCACATCCATCCTCAGATCCTTGGCTATGTTTCCAATTACATACTGGCGCTTCGTTTCTTCCGCAATATTGTAGCCCAGATCATCACAGACGGTTCTCAGAGCAAAGAGAATGAGAGCAACGAAATACGGAAAAAAAGAAACCGAAAATAACCTGTTTTCCATTTCTGAAGATTTGATGTTGCAAATGCTCAACAGTTAGTGACTCTTTGACGGATGATATTCCAATAATTCTATCGGTGTCTACGGACTGTTAATCCATTTTGTGCGGCGTTTGTTCTTGCAGACAGAGCTCATATTGCATGCATTAACTGTGGGAGGAGAAACGCATCACGCTGCATTTTTGGTGAATAGCGACACTGTGAGTATTTTTCTGCTTATTGCATCAGACATGAAAAGACCGGTATGAACCAGATAAAGTCTTATGATTTTTAAATCGTGTTATTTTGCTATATTTATGTACTTTAAAATAATTATACAGGGGGGAATCTGAAAGAGGTCACGTTTTCAGAGAAAATATACAACAGTCAGCGCTGGCGGTGTCCCTGCTTGTGGTGCTGAAACCCAATAAGCTCAAAGACGGACTGGATGAGAAAATACTGATGTAACTCTGAATGGATATTAAACATAATAAGTAAATCCGTTGTAGTTAAAGTTTTTTTTTTTTTTTTTTTTTTTTTACCAGCTCAACTAGCTTTTTTAGTAAGTTTTAAATGTTGTACATTTTACTATCTGCCTGAGTGATAAAATCATCTAAAACCGTGTATCAAAAAGCCGTAAAACTGTTAATTCGGCCAAAGATCAAATACACAATTTACTAGTTAAGGTCATATTACTCAATACATTTCTTTAAAAATAATAATAATGAAAATAAAAATAAAAATAAACTTGAGGATTGCAGTGGTCATAAACAAAATGCAATAAGGGGAAAAGGTAAAACAAAGAAATGTCTCAAAAGTAGATCCTATTTTTCATAATCGATGAAGGCAACGTTCTCGTCCATCACACCAAGAAATCTGAATGATGTGCAGAAACTATACAAATTCATGTGATCAAAATTTGATGACCATGTAACGTGGTCCATAAAAATTTTTCACTATATCATTGGCAAATGTGTTACATAAGCTAAAAAGAAATGCAGAAATACTAGAGGGTTACAAAATAATAACGTGTGAGATTCTCATTAATTTATGCCTCCAAAATATTTAAACAATAAGCACCTTAAACAGTAAAGTAGCTGATATTATAGATGGAAATATTATTTAAAATATATAATCAACGCAGACACCAGTAAAAAATAGTCTAATTTAAGCAGCTCTTACCTCATCTTCATTTCCTGCAATGTCAAGTGTTATAATGCTCGATCCAAATTGTATATTGTGCTCCTTTTTCAGAGTCCCACCAGCAGGAAGTGTGTTTTCATTAAACGAGCTCACAAACTTGAAGTCACTGGTTCGCGAACCTGTGGTTAGATACGCGTCATAATTGTAAGAGCTGCGGAGAGTTCCTGCTCCATCCACCTCTGCATAGTTAGTAGGGAGATAAGCGCTAGGAACAGCAACTGCTCCATCAAACAACAGTCTGGGCTTTCTCCTGTGACAAAACTTCACTGCCACGATCAGTATGATGAACGTCAGGAAGAAGGTGGACACGCAAACTAGTGCAATGATCAAGTAGGACGTTAATTTAGATGTGTTGTCCTCATAAGTCATATCTATAAGTTCAGGAACTTCAGACAGGTTGTCAGAAATGAGTAAAATTACAACACAGGTTGTAGACAGAGAGGGCTGTCCATTATCCTTCACTGAAATAACAAGGTTCTGCTTCATATGGTCAGATTCAGAAATATCTCGTTGTGTTTTGATCTCTCCACTATGAAGACCAATGGAGAAGAGTCCTGGATCAGTAGATTTTAAAATCTGATAGGACAGCCATGCATTCTGACCAGAGTCACCATCTACAGCAATCACTTTGGACACCAGAGAGCCTGAGAGAGTCACTTTAGGAACCATTTCAGTCATTGAAGACTTTCCATCAGGAACAGGGTATAATATTTGTGGAGAGTTATCATTCTCATCTGTTATAAAGACTTTCACAGTCACGTTACTGCTCAGTGGTGGAGATCCATTGTCTCTGGCAACAACTTTGACAGTGAAGTTTCTGAACTGCTCATAGTCAAATGATCTTACAGCATGAATCACCCCTGTATCTCCATTAATAGATAGAAATGAGGACACTGGGACTCCATTGACTTCACTGGGTACCAGAGAGTACAGTACTGTCCCGTTCTGTCTCCAGTCTGGGTCATTTGCACTGACAGAACAAACAGAAGTGCCTGCTTTGTTATTTTCACTTATATAAGCGCTGTATGACTGCTGCACAAATACAGGAGGATTGTCATTCACATCTGAGACAAATAAATGAAATGTCATAGAGGTAGATAATGGTGGAGATCCACTATCTGTGGCTGTGATGGTAATGTTGTAATCAGATTCTTTCTCTCGGTCTAGAGCTTTTGTAGTCACTAAAGAGAAATAGTTTTTAACAGATGGGTTCAGTTTGAAAGGAACATTGTGCTGAACAGAGCAACGAATCTGCCGATTTTCTCCTGAGTCTTTGTCTTGAACATTAATGATTCCCACCTCAGTGCCTGGCTCAGAGTTTTCAGGTACTGGATTATTCAAAGACTTAACGATGATTCTAGGCGGATTGTCATTAACATCAGTTATATCTATTATAATCTTAGCAGTTGATGCCAGTCCAGATGCATCTTTGGACTGAATTATCATTTCGTAGTTTTTTTCATTTTCATAATCAATTTCACCACTCACTGTAATTTGTCCTGTTATTTTATCAATAGAAAACAATTTTACAGCTTTATCTGAAATTCTGCTGAATTCATACGTCACTTCTCCGTTTGGACCTTCATCAGCATCAGTGGCGCTCACTCTGATTATTTCTGTTCCTGAAGGTGTATTTTCAGCCAGAGTGACTTTATAAACAGACTCACTAAACACTGGGACATTATCATTAGCATCTAAAACAGTGATGTGTATAACAGCGGTGCCAGACCTCTGCGGTGAACCACCATCAGTGGCTGTGAGTATCATATCTATCTCTTTTTGCTGTTCACGATCCAACTCCTTTTCCAACACGAGTTCAGCATATTTTCCTCCATCTACACTATCGTGAATATCTAGAACAAAGTACTTGTTTGTCGCCAGTGAATAGCCATTAACAACGTTTTGCCCTATATCCTTGTCATGCGCCTCATCCAAACGAAATCGCTGGCCTTTATCTGCTGATTCTCTGATTTCAAAGTTAATACGCTCATTTGGAAATCGTGGTGCATTGTCATTTATATCCTGTATTTGCAGAATTATACGGTGCACTTCAAGAGGGTTTTCAAGGACGAGCTCATAACTGAGAATGCAGGACATTCGAGATCCACAAAGCTCCTCTCGATCTATTGTTTCTGCCACGATTAAATCACCAGTTTTCAGATTAATATCACAGTACCGTTTGCTGCTGTCCTCAGTGTCTATCCGAGCTTTACGAGTAGATAATTGTTTCACATCCATTCTGAGATCCTTGGCTATATTTCCAATCACAAACTGGCGTTTCGTTTCCTCCGGAATATTGTAGCTCAGATCAGCACAGGCGGTTCTCGAAGGAAACAGAAGGCAAGTCACGAAAAACGCAAAGAAAGGACGTAAAAATAATCTGTATTCCATTTTTGAAGATTTGATGTTGCACCTTCTCAACAGTAAACGAATCTTTGACGGATTATATTATGATTAAATCTGTATCAACGGACTGTTACTCCATTTTGTGCTGCGGTTATTCTAATAAACAGAGCTCATATTGAATACATTAGGTGTGGGAGGAGAGACTCAGCAGTCAGTACGCTTGGTGAATAGCGACACTGTGAGTATTTTTCTGTTCATTGCACCATTAATATATTTATTGAAAAGATGAAAGTGGTCAGCCAAGCGAAATCTCATGTTTGTCAGCGCGCTTTGTTGTAAAATAATTTATTTAAATGTAGAACTATATTTATATTGGGAAGGAACTGAATATTCTCACGGAACCAAAGATAAAGTACAACAGACAGTTCTGGCGCTGTCCCGGCCGGTGGTGCTGAAACCGGATGACCTCACAGACATTGGACGAGAAAAAATATTAACTTTTTTAAATTTATATTAAATCAACAAGTAAACACGTTTAATGAAAAAGACAAATGTCCTCCTATTCACTGCTTTAACTAAACAGTTCCTGAGTAAGTTTTCACAATGATGTACACTGTATTTTGACCACGAAGTAATATATGTTCTACCTTTAGGCCAACTACGTTAAAACTTACCAAAAACAACAACTGAAAATCTAAATTAACTGTTAAATCTTGCCGAGATCAAACACACAACTTCACAAGCCGAAACTATATTATCCACTCTAAACACATTTAAACACCGCACTTCTCACAAACAAAAAGCAATAGGTAGGAAAAACAAGACAGGAATTCCTCAAAAATAAACCTGCATTTCCCCCCCAGAATTGATTCATGCAGCGTTCAAGTACTGGCAAAGGTGAGCAAGTAGCATATACTGTACATTCATGAGATCCAAAATTCGCGACCAAAATAATCTGGTCCATTAAAATTGTTTTCATTATATAGCAGTGGCAAATTCGTTTTACAAATACCCTGATATGAAGTGCCACAAGAGAAGAAAGATGATAGCAATTTCACACAAACGTGATTAATACAAAGTGAGGTTCTAATGAATTACCACACACAAAAAAAACGTTTAAACAAGAACCGTCTTAATAAAGTACGTGATATAATAAATGCAGATAACATAAAAAATGTATAGTCAGACCAGACGCCATCAAATGCAAGAATAAAAGACAGTCCAAGAAGTTAGGCCTTTCTTACCTCATCTTCATTTCCTGTAACGTCAAGTGTTATCGTGCTCGAGTCAAACTGAATGTTTCGCTCCTTTTTCAGAGTCCCACCAGAAGGAAGCGTGTTTTCATTATACGAGCTCACAAACTTAAAGTCACTGGTGCGCGAGCCTGTGGTTAGATACGCGTCATAATTGTAAGAGCTGCGGAGAGTTCCTGCTCCATCCACCTCTGCATAGTTGGGAGGGAGATAGGCGCTGGGAACAGCAACTGCTCCATCAAACAACAGTCTGGGCTTTCTCCTGTGACAAAACTTCACTGCCACGATCAGTATGATGAACGTCAGGAAAAAGGTGGACACGCAAACCAATGCAATGATCAAGTAGGACGTTAATTTAGAGTTGTTGTCTTCATAAGTCATATCTTTAAGTTCAGGAACTTCAGAAAGGTTGTCAGAAATAAGTAAATTTACAGTACAGGTCGCAGACAGAGAGATCTGTCCGTTATCCTTCACTGAAATAACAAGGTTCTGCTTCATATTGTCAGATTCAGAAATGTCTCGTTGTGTTTTGATTTCTCCACTATGAAGACCGATGGTAAAAAGTCCCGGATAAGTTGATTTGACAATCTGATAGGACAGCCATGCATTCTGCCCGGAGTCAGCATCTACAGCGATCACTTTAGACACCAGAGAGCCTGAGAGAGTCGCTTTAGGAACCATTTCAGTCATTAAAGACTTTCCATCTGGAACAGGGTATAATATCTGTGGAGAGTTATCATTCTCATCTGTTATGAAGACTTTCACAGTCACGTTACTGCTGAGCGGTGGAGATCCATTGTCTCTGGCAACAACTTTGACAGTGAAGTTTCTGAACTGCTCATAGTCAAATGATCTTACAGCATGAATCACCCCTGTATCTCCATTAATAGATAGAAATGAGGACACTGGGACTCCATTGACTTCACTTGGTATTAAAGAGTACAGTACTGTCCCGTTCTGTCTCCAGTCTGGGTCATTTGCACTGACACAACAAACAGAAGTACCTGGTTTGTTATTTTCACTTATATAAGCGCTGTATGACTGCTGCACAAATACAGGAGGATTGTCATTCACATCTGAGACAAATAAGTGAATTGTCATGGAGGTGGATAATGGTGGAGAACCCGCATCTGTGGCTGTGATGGTAATGTTGTAATCAGATTCTTTCTCTCGGTCTAGAGCTTTTGTAGTTACTAGGGAGAAATAGTTTTTAACAGATGGGTTCAGTTTGAAAGGAACATTTTGCTGAACTGAGCAACGAATCTGACGATTTTCTCCTGAGTCTTTGTCTTGAACATTAATGATTCCCACCTCAGTGCCTGGCTGAGAGTTTTCAGATACTGGATTACTCAAAGATTTAAGGATGATTCTAGGTGGATTATCATTAACATCAGTTACATCTATGATAACTTTAGCAGTTGATGCTAATCCAGTACCATCCTGAGCATGGATCCCCATTTCATAGTTTATTTCATTTTCATAATCAATTTCTCCTATCAATAAAATTTGTCCTGTTGTCTTATCAATAGAAAATAATTTCGCAGCTTTATCTGAAATTCTACTGAATTCATACGTCACTTCCCCGTTTGGACCTTCATCAGCATCAGTGGCGCTCACTCTGATTATTTCTGTTCCTGAAGGTGTATTTTCAGCCAGAGTGACTTTATAAACGGACTCACTAAAGACTGGGACATTATCATTAGCATCTAGAACAGTGATGTGTATGACAGCAGTCCCAGACCTCTGAGGTGAACCACCATCAGTGGCTGTGAGGATCATATCAATCTCCTTCTGCTGTTCACGATCCAACTCTTTTTCCAAAACAAGTTCAGCGTATTTTCCACCATCTGCAGTATCATGGACATTTAAAACAAAATGTTCGTTTCTCTCCAGTGAATAGCTATTGACTGCATTATGCCCAGTATCTGAATCGTGAGCCTCATGTAAACGAAATCGCTGGCCTTTATCTGCTGATTCTCTGATTTCAAAGTTAATACGCTCATTTGGAAATCGTGGTGCATTGTCATTTATATCCTGAATTTGCAGAATTATACGGTGCACTTCAAGAGGGTTTTCAAGGACGAGCTCATAACTGAGAATGCAGGACATTCGAGATCCACACAGCTCCTCCCGATCTATTGTTTCTGCCACAATTAAATCACCAGTATTCAGATTAATATAACAGTACCGTTTGCTGCTGTCCTCAGTGTCTATCCGAGCTTTACGAGCAGATAATTGTTTCACATCCATTCTGAGATCCTTGGCTATATTTCCAATCACAAACTGGCGTTTCGTTTCCTCCGGAATATTGTAGCTCAGATCAGCACAGGCGGTTCTCGAATGAAACAGAAGGCAAGTCACGAAAAACGCAAAGAAAGGACGTAAAAATAATCTGTATTCCATTTTTGAAGATTTGATGTTGCACCTTCTCAACAGTAAACGAATCTTTGACGGATGATATTATGATTAAATGTATATCGACGGACTGTTACTCCATTTTGTGCTGCGGTTATTCTAATAAACAGAGCTCATATTGAATACATTAGGTGTGGGAGGAGAGACTCAGCAGTCAGTACGCTTGGTGAATAGCGACACTGTGAGTATTTTTCTGTTCATTGCATCATTAATATATTTATTGAAAAGATGAAAGTGATCAACCAAGCGAAATCTCATGTTTGTCAGCGCACTTTGTTGTAAAATAATTTAAATGTAGAACTATATTTACATTGGGAAGGAACTGAATATTCTCACGCAATCAAAGATAAAGTACAACAGACAGTTCTGGCGCTGTCCAGGCTTGTGGTGCTGAAACCGGATGACCGCACAGACACTGGACGAGAAAAAAAAATATTAACTTTAAATTTATATTAAATGAACGAGTGAACCCGTTTTAAATGAAAAAGACGAATGTCCTTCTATTCACTGCTTTAACTAAACAGTTCCTGAGTAAGTTTTCACAATGATGTACACTGTATTTTGACCACAAGGTAATATATGTTCTACCTTTAGGCCAACTACGTTAAAAATTACTAAAAACAACAACTGAAAATCTAAATTAACTGTTAAATCTTGCCGAGATCAAACACACAACTTCACAAGCCAAAACTATATTAACCACTCTGAAACACATTTAAACACCGCAGTTCTCACGATCAAAAAGTAATAGGGAAGAAAAACAAGACAGGAATTCCTCAAAAATAAACCTGCATTTTTTTTTCCCCAGAACTGATTCATGCAGCGTTCAAGTGCTGGTAAAGTTGCAAGTAGCATACTGTACATTCATGAGATCCAAAATTCGCGACCAAAATAATCTGGTCCATAAAAATTGTTTTCATTATATAGCAGTGGCAAATGCCTTTTACAGATACCCTGCATGAAGTGCCCCAAGAGAAGACAGATAATAGTAATTTTACACAAACGCGATTAACACAGAGTGAGATTCTAATGAATTACCACACACAAAAAAACGTTTAAACAACAACCGTCTTAATATAGTACGTGATATAATAAATGTAGATAGCATAAAAAATATATATAGTCAGACGAGACGTCATCAAATGCAAGAATAAAAGACAGTCAAAAGAAGTTAGGCCTTTCTTACCTCATCTTCATTTCCTGTAACGTCAAGTGTTATCATGCTCGAGTCAAACTGAATGTTGTGCTCCTTTTTCAGAGTCCCACCAGCAGGAAGTGTGTTTTCATTATACGAGCTCACAAACTTAAAGTCACTGGTGCGCGAGCCTGTGGTTAGATACGCGTCATAATTGTAAGAGCTGCGGAGAGTTCCTGCTCCATCCACCTCTGCATAGTTGGGAGGGAGATAGGCGCTAGGAACAGCAACTGCTCCATCAAACAACAGTCTGGGCTTTCTCCTGTGACAAAACTTCACTGCCACAATCAGGATGATGAAGGTCAGGAAAAAGGTGGACACGCAAACTAGTGCAATAATCAAGTAGGACGTTAATTTAGAGTTGTTGTCCTCATAAGTCATATCTTTAAGTTCAGGAACTTCAGACAAGTTGTCAGAAATGAGTAAATTTACATCACAGGTTGTGGACAAAGAGGGCTGTCCGTTATCCTTCACTGAAATAACAAGGTTCTGCTTCATATTGTCAGATTCAGAAATGTCTCGTTGTGTTTTGATCTCTCCACTATGGAGACCAATGGTGAAAAGTCCAGGATCGGTAGATTTGACAATCTGATAGGACAGCCATGCATTCTGTCCAGAGTCAGCATCTACAGCGACCACCTTGGACACGAGAGAGCCTGAGAGAGTCGCTTTAGGGACCATTTCAGTCATTAAAGACTTTCCATCAGGCACAGGGTATAATATCTGTGGAGAGTTATCATTCTCATCAGTTATGAAGACTTTCACAGTCACGTTACTGCTGAGTGGTGGAGATCCATTGTCTCTGCCAACAACTTTGACAGTGAAGTTTCTGAACTGCTCATAGTCAAATGATTTTACAGCATGAATCATTCCTGTATCTCCATTAATAGATAGAAATGAGGACACTGGGACCCCATTGACTTCACTGGGTACTAGAGAGTACAGTACTGTCCCATTCTGTCTCCAGTCGGGGTCAGTTGCACTGACAGAACAAACGGAAGTGCCTGGTTTGTTATTTTCACTTGTATAAGCGCTGTAGGACTGCTGCTCAAATACAGGAGGATTGTCATTCACGTCTCCGACAAATAATCTAATAGTTTTAGATGATGTTAAGGGCGGGGAGCCCTCATCAGTAACTGTAATCGTAATATTATATTCAGATTCTCTCTCTCGGTCCAACGCCTCTGCTGTTACCAATGCAAAGTGGTTCTTAATTGATGACGTTAGTTTAAAGTGATCATTCCGCTGAATAAAACATTTAATCTTTCCATTCGATTCCGTATCTTTGTCCTGCACGTATATAACTGCAACTTCTGTACCTACAGTCACATCCTCCATAAGCGGCGTTTTAAGAGATTTAATCATGATAAAGGGAGCATTATCATTGACATCACTTATGTCTACCACTACTTTAGAAGTGGCTGCTAAACCAGCTCCGTCTTTTGCTTTAACTCGGATCTCAAATGAAGGACTGTCTTCGAAATCTAATGGCCCTTTAATTGTTATTTCACCCGATGTGGGGTCTATTGAAAAAATAGACTTTGCATTTACTGGCATATGACTAAATTCATAAGTAACATCTCCGTTTGCTCCTTCATCAGCATCACTGGCACTCACAGTAACCACAACTGAGTCTACCGGAAGGTTTTCAGGCACACTCACCTTATATACTGGCTGAGAAAAAACTGGTTTATTATCATTAATGTCTAAAACGCGGATTTGAATAACTACAGTTCCTGATTTCTGGGGACTGCCCCCGTCATAAGCTGTCAAAATAAGAGAATGCTTGTCTTGTTTTTCACGGTCAACTTCATGCTCTAACACTATTTCTGCATATTTACCAGTTTCAGCACTAGTTTGTACAGCTAAACTGAAATGCGGATTATTTGAGAGTCTGTAACCTTGTACTGAATTTATTCCGGTGTCTGGGTCCACAGCCTCGTCGATGGAAAACCGAGACCCTTTAACTGCGGACTCTGGGATATCTAATTTCACCTCACTGTGAGGAAAGGCCGGGTTGTTGTCGTTTATGTCTTGAATATCCAGAGTTATACGATGTAGTTCAAGGGGGTTTTCCATGAAGAAATCAAACGCTAATGTGCACAAAGGTTTTTGTCCGCAGAGCTCTTCTCGGTCAATCCTTTCATTGATAACCAGTTCCCCATTCTGCGCGTTGATTTCGCAGTAGCGGCTTCTTCCATCAAACTCAATCCTTGGATTCCGTGATGAAAATTTATCCTTATCGACTCCTAAATCCTGCCCAATTTTGCCGACCACTGACCCACGCTTCATTTCCTCTGGAAAGGAATAACGAATATCTCCCAAGCATAATGAAACAGCGAATGAATAAAAGACAATGACTTTCCACACTGACTGCCGCGACGCATATGCTGCATTGCATTCCATTCTAAGTAAACGCGGAGGAAATTCTCAAATACAATTTAACAGGCCTATTATTAAAATATATGCTGTCCTCAGACACAAACAGCAGTGGTCTGAACATGAGAAGTGTGATCTGAAAATAGGATGCAAAGCGAATGGGTGGACCGATGAAAAAATTCCCAGCACAGATCAACAGCGACACTCTGCGTAGTGTGAAAGTATCTACAGGCATCAAGTATCTTTTTTATGTCAGTAAAACTCATTTAATTTTTTAAAGGGTCGTTTTAAAGACAGCGAGTCTACAACTCGTTTAGGATGTTGATAACATGAATAACAAGGCTCAGGAGCAGACAGAAGCGCCGATACTATTATTTATTTTGTTACTACAAGATACGGCCAGCAAAGGATTTCTATACACTAACAGTTGTGGAAATCAAAGGAAATGCATTCTAGAATTTGAAAACTACTATTTAAAAAATGGAATTTCAACAGCAGCCTTCCAAGTCACAATACAGACAGGCAACATTTATGGATTAAAACAGATATTTACCTCTGTACACTCTCCTTCGTCAGACAGGCGCAACATATTAGAATCCATGTCACTCTTCATCAGAGTCCCACCAGCAGGAAGTGTGTTTTCATTATAGGAGCTCACAAACTTAAAGTCACTGGTGCGCGAGCCTGTTGTTAAATACGCGTCATAATTGTAAGAGCTGCGGAGAGTTCCTGCTCCATCCACCTCTGCATAGTTGGGAGGGAAATAGGCGCTGGGAACAGCAACTGCTCCATCAAACAACAGTCTGGGCTTTCTCCTGTGACAACTTCACTGCCACGATCAGTATGATAAATGTAAGGAAGAAGGTGGACACGCAAACTAGTGCAATGATTAAGTAGGACGTTAATTTAGAGTTGTTGTCCTCATAAGTCTTATCTTTCAGTTCAGGAATTTCAGACAGGTTGTCAGAAATTAGTAAATTTACAGCACAAGTCGTAGACAGAGAGGGCTGTCCGTTATCCTTTACTGAAATAACAAGGTTCTGTTTCATATTGTCAGATTCAGAAATATCTCGTTGTGTTTTGATCTCTCCACTATGAAGACCAATGGAGAAAAGTCCAGGATCAGTCGATTTGACAATCTGATAAGAAAGCCATGCATTTTGACCAGAGTCAGCATCTACAGCGATCACCTTGGACACCAGAGAGCCTGAGAGAGTCGCTTTAGGGACCATTTCAGTCATTAAAGACTTTCCATCAGGAACAGGGTATAATATTTGTGGAGAGTTATCATTCTCATCTGTTATGAAGACTTTCACAGTCACGTTACTGCTGAGTGGTGGAGATCCATTGTCTCTGGCAACAACTTTGACAGTGAAGTTTCTGAACTGCTCATAGTCAAATGATCTTACAGCATGAATCACCCCTGTATCTCCATTAATAGATAGAAATGAGGACACTGGGACCCCATTGAATTCACCGGGTACCAGAGAGTACAGTACTGTCCCGTTCTGTCTCCAGTCTGGGTCAGTTGCACTGACAGAACAAACAGAAGTGCCTGGTTTATTGTTTTCACTTACATAAACAGCGTATGTCTGTAACTCAAATGTAGGGGAGTTGTCGTTGATGTCTGAAACTTGTATGTTCAGAGTTATACTGGAGAACAAGGGGGGTATACCTCCATCTGTTGCTGTTATTGTTAAATTGTAATTTTCGATTTGTTCCCGATCAAGCGAACGAGTTGTAGTGATGATAAAATAAGACTTGATGTACGGCTGTAGTTGAAATGACAGACTTGTCGGAATGGAGCAACTAACCCGGCTGTTTTCACCGGAATCTTGGTCCTTAACGTTTATTACAGCGATCTCTGAACCGGGTGGGATGTTTTCTGGGATTTGGTTTTTCAGAGACTTTACTGATATAACAGGCGCGTTATCGTTGACGTCATCTATTTCAATAACAACTTTACAGTGGCCTGTCTGACCTCCACCGTCCTCCGCCTGCACTTCCATCTCGTACGAAGATGACTTCTCGTGGTCCAGCTGTCCAATTACAGATATTTCTCCATAATTTTCGTCAATTTTAAACAATTCTTTTGTGTTATCAGATAGGTGATTAATATAATACGTTATTTGTCCATTTGCGCCCTCATCCACATCGGTCGCAGTAATTTTGATTACAGACGTTCCCAGTGCTGCATTTTCAGATAAACGAGTATTGTACAAAGGCTGTGAAAATACTGGTGCATTATCATTCACGTCTATCACGCACACTTCGATAACAACAGTTCCAGATTTAGGAGGGTTTCCCCCATCCACCGCAGACAATATCAAGGAATGCTCTCCCTTTGTCTCCCTATCCAGGCTGTTTTTCAAAACAATGTCCACATACCTGTCTTTATTTGATTTTGTATCAACAACAAAATGTTTGTTTTGACCAAGGATATATGTCTGGACTGAATTCATTCCAACATCCAAATCCCGAGCACGAGCTATTTGTAATTTACTTCCGATCGGTGCTGCTTCGCTTATCTCCAGCTTAATTGAATCTTTTGGGAAAACAGGGGGATTGTCATTGATGTCCTGCACCTCCAAATCAACGTTGTGAAGCTCTAAATGATTTTCGAGAACAAATTCAAAGTGCATGAGGCAGGGGGAGGTTGTTCCGCACAGCATCTCTCGGTCGATCCTTTCAGAGACAAAAAGATTTCCGGAATCTAGGTCTACATCACAGTATCTTTTATCCCCTTGGTAATCCAAACGGGCTTTGCGAAACCTCAAGCGATTAGAATCCAAATTAAGGCCCTTACTCAGACTTCCAATAACATATTTTGTCTTTGTTTCCTCCGGCACAGAATAACGAACATCAGCAGCGGCAATGCAGAAGAGAAAGGATGTTATCCATAATGGCCATTTGGCCAAACACAATTTGGACGTTTTCGCCATATTTTCTTGATGTATAGTAAAGCGTTGTTTCGGAATGCTCTTCACAAACAACTGTCATCGACCACACTGCTTTTTCGACAAATGTTAACTGAGTAGATAAATACCCGCACCGATGGGTGTGTTCTAAGAATGCCTAAGAAAAGCAGAGTTAGTCAACAGCGACGCTGTGTGGTTAAACTGAGTTTAGGATTAGTTTGTGAGGTTTAATTTATGGCTTGTAGACGCTTCATATTTACAAAGATGTTTTTTTATGAAAATGTAGATTGAAATCCACAGTTTCATTATTATCTGGTATGTCACAGATAATCCTAAAAAAAGTTGTTCTATCATAATAGGAAGACCTGGTTAATATAAAACCCTAAATATACACGAAATATTACCGTTTGTTCACACATCAGATAAACCACATAACCCAACAGGCCTACTAATAGGTGATTACAGTTTTTATTTTAATTTAAACTTTGTGATAACTTTTAATGAAAAAAAGTCATTTCTATTTCATTTCAATTTTTAGAGCATGTGTTGATAGTTTATTTCAGCCACAAACGCATGCACATGTGTTTTCAGCACCATGGACAGCGCACTCCGTATAGTCGCGTTATAATGATTTGGGAAGGTATTCTACGTTTAATATAAGGAAATAAAATTATAAATGTAATGTTACATAAAATATAAAAGTACAAATTAGGCATGTAAATACATACAAACAATATAAGAATAACTGATAGAGAAGTCACATCTGGTATCCTGCATACAAGTTAGCAGCCTACATATGTTGTACATTTAAACAGAAATTTTCTCACCTTTGAGTTTTATGTGTACAGCAAATAAAAAGAAACCGTCAAAATATTACATAAACATCATAGAAGATGGCAGTTTCAACGCACACATACTTATACTTTACTACTGCAACACTTGCAGCAATTTCTGCATTTTCTTAAGTTTTCTCAGAGACTGTTTGTATTAGAAAGCCAAAATTGTAATACAATGAAGCCACATCTGTCAGCTACTTACCCACATTGCTATAACTTGTGATAATATATGCACAATGTATACTTGAATAGACAAAGTCAATTGCTGCACCTGATTCCACAACAGGGGACGGTTGCAACATTCATTAAAATGTAAATGTATTTTTTTGTTGAAATATATATATATATATATATTTTTTTTTTTATTGCACAGACAGGGTCTTCATGTATGTATGACAAAAAAGAGGGTAAGAGTGAAGAAAATTAGTCCACCTTAGACTTGAACTGATTTTTAACGTATTTACTTACAAAAAGATACCTAACTATTGAAAAGGGTTCTTTATTAAAGAATGAAATTACAATTAAGCTTGTTGTTATACAACAGCTTAGTCAGTATGACAAAAATCTGATCGTTTAAAAAAAAAAAAAAAAAAAAAACATCATGAAATGAATTTTTTTTTTTTTTTTTTTTCTTTTGTAGAAGGAATGATCATGTGTGGCTGACTTATTCCAGAAAGGATGAGGGGCTAATTGAGCATGTGCAGTATAAATATCATAATTGTAGCTCATTCCTGATTAAAGAAAAAAGCCATGTTACAACCGCCCTTAGTGCAACCGTCCTCACTCTCCCACTGCATTTCCACTCAAAGTCTTGCAGTTTGAATTTACATTACTTTAAATAATTTCCCACTCAAACATGCGAACAGAACGTCACTCCTTGGAAAACAATAACAGCAGTTTGTTTCAGAAGAGTTGTGATTTTGCAGGTTCTTTGAAAAGTCAGTGAAAGTCTTGCAATAGAAAGCTCAGTCAAGTTACCATGTGGCCTACCATATGACCGAAAGTATTAGGTCAGCACATCTGATGTTTAGAATTAAAATGCACATGGGGTCATTTATTTTTCAGTGCAGAAGATGAAAATATATTTAACAGAGAACATTACTGTATTACTAACAATATAGACAGGCAAAATAAAAACCACAGATAAATCTCCAATACTTATGAAAGAAAACTTTATTTGTGATTTATAAACAAAACACATTACCAGATTTCATAAAGTAATATAAAATAATAAACACCATTACACTGATGAGCAGGTGTACAAAAAATTAGTCCAACAGATTTGCACTGTCAAAGTTAAAAGCATAGTGCCACTTAGGCACTGGATGAATTGATATATAATAACTACACACAAGCAGAATACATAGAACTTTTTATTTCCTGTTTTATCATTTTTGACTTTTTTTCTTTCTTTTTTTTATCTTTTTTTGAAGGGAGGGGTTTATATCATAGGGAAGTATGAACTGGCTCACATTACAGTGTTATTGATTTCAAAGCCTAGCACAAAACGAAGGATTGATCCTTTCAAGTTGCAAAAATCATAAGGTTGTAAAGAAAAGCGATTTAGACCATAACACTACAGCATTACATATACCTAGAATGTTCATGTTAACGTTGATCGCCACAGAGCCGACATCTTTCGGCCTCTTCTTTTTACGCTCTATGCGTGTACGTAATCAGTGTATGTTTGTGTATGAATAATTTGCTTTATGTCTACATACTTCAGCAGAGACGATACACATCTCCAGTTCCATCATAAATGAGGAAAAATAATTATGAAAAACATATCTGTTCATTTATATCTATATATAATTTCTGTTTTAATTGCGTTTAACATGCAAAACAGTCACTTGGTGATCTGACAGCACTGAACCACACCTGAAAGAGACTCAAGTGAGAGAGAGAGAGAGAGAGAGAGAGAGAGAGAGAGAGAGAGAGAGTGTGTTTGTGTTTGTGTGTGTGTGTGTGTGTGTGTGTGTGTGTGTGTGTGTGTGTGTGTGTCCGGTGTCTGTGTGTTTTGTGAAGATACGGTCTCATAGCAGCACGAACATCTCTCCTTTACTGAACAGTATCTCTACAGACTTCGAAGGGAAAGAAAGGAGAGATGTGCTCCCTCTTAAAAACAGAAACTTTAAGCATGATGTCTGAATGTTAACAAAACATTCCCATTATTTACAAAATTTGAATCAACAACTATGGAACTGTCATGAAGCTATATTTCATCACTGATTATATACAGTAGAAAAACTCTGTACTGCACACCACTGTGGTCTCCTCACTGTAATCTCCACTCAACCTCTATTTTTGCCCTAGAAAGCACCATATGCTAGTTAGTTAAACATGTCCATAAGCATGGCTGCATAGCCCATGGTGGTTCAACTGCTGTGAGAGCATAAACACTGGTGTGTCTTGAGAGTGTGTGTGTGTGTGCATGTAGGGGCCAGTACCTGTGCTTATGTTTCCAGCAGAGGAGTGACAATAATATTGGCTTGACTTTTCTGCTCTTTCTTGATACATTGTACAATACCAGCCACTAGGGGGCAGTACTGACATGGGGCCAGCACACCAGATAAAGGGAGGTTGGCAACATCAGATTTGCGAAAGTTACAAGCAGTAGCTAAGGGCAAGTAGCTGGACTAAGACATAAAGCTGGCAGGAAGTGGGATGACGTCTATCAAACATTCAAAACAGCAGCAAAGGAAGTGGGTGTGTTTTGAAGCCACAAGCATCCATTCTAATATTTTACAGACTTTTGAGAGGCTGTTGTGCTTCAGTCCTGTGGTGATTTTAGGTGTACAGCATGTGGACAGCCTGTTCATAGTGTGTTATGCATTAGAGAGCAAGAATGCACATCAATTTGTGATTTGTATTTGTACACATCGTGGGTGTGCATGATTTAGGACTGTATAACATGATATTTACTTGCTCTTAGAAAATATACTGAGTAAAGCATCATTCTGAGATTTCAGCATTACTTTGGGTGCAGGACAAAAGAGTTAGCGATCTCTGTGCCCTGTTCTAGGATTTTTGTGAGAGTAAAGCAAGTGATTTCGCTGCTACATTCCCATCTCTGTAGGCTTTTATTTTTGATCTGCTCTGGAAATCAGACACGTCTTTCTGATAAAGTTTTTTTTTCCTTTACAAAGTTTTGTTTCCAGCAGATAAAGGTGTGAGACGGGGCCTGGGACGGTTGTTTCTTCCCCATTTAACATTGAGGGAGGAAGGCAGGAATGGAGTTAGAGAAAACTCTTGGTATATCATGAGTTCATATCCAGTTTAACTGGACTCTTTTGATCCTTTTAAAAGAGAAGAGGGACTTCCCTCATCGTGGTTGAAAATGTCATTTACAAGGTGCGAATGGGCTTGGTCTGCATTTTGCAGACTTGAGTGCTTTCTTAGACATCACAGATTAATGCATCAGAACTAGAAAAATAGCCAATCAGAGTCAGGTTCTCAGGGTCAATTTGTGATTTTTCTCTCTTCTTTCTTGAACTGGAATTGGTAAATAAGGTATACAGAAGGAATAGGAATTTCTCCTCTCTTTACATTTTCAGTATTTTTGGTTTTCTCTTTCTGTCAGCATTTGCTACAAACATAAGTTGATAGCTGTAATATTATAGTGGGCCGTTCGTTGTTACTCCTCGCCATCATCTTTTCCTTTATCTTTCTTGTCTTTCTTTTCCTTCTTCTTCTTTTTCTTCTTCTTAGACTCCTCTTTCTTTCCGAAGGTGATGAACTCGCCCTTGTCATCAACAGCACCTGGGTCCTGCCGGATGGAGATGATGGCAGGAGAGCCGGGAATGATGAAGGCTTCAGGGGGGATCTCTCCCGGCTTCAGGGCTTGTGGAGGGCCGTAGCCGGGGCCTGCACCGTAGCGGAAGCTCCAGCTGTTACTGTTGATTCCAGCTCCAACAGGAGGGGACAGCTGTCCCTCTCCCTCCCCATCTGAGTGAAAAAAAAAATTACAATGATTAGATCGTATCTTCATTACTTACCAACTATATATTAAGATATTGAGTTACCTAATGTACCAAAAGTAAGGATTAAAACATAAGATGACACAATCACTCTTCCTAATTGTCTTTGAGATATAAACACCTAACAATGGGCTTCAGCAGTGAGATTACACATGAAATTCAAATTTTATGAGGAGCTTTCAGTGAAGAAGTTTTAGATTTCCAGTTGTAGAATTTATTTGTGATATTTTTGGGGAGACATAAATGTCCCAAATGGCATAAGTTTTTAATATTGTTTTTTAGATTAAAATACTTGGGTTGGAAAAAGTAACAGGGTAATTTCTGTCATCAATACACTATATTGCCAAAAGTATTGGGACACCCCTTCTAATAAATAGGTTTGACTATACTTTAGTAATTTCCACGAGTACAAATCCTAATGTTTAAGCATGTAATGATCTTCTAGGGAGTTGTGTGCTTCTAATTTTATAGCAACAGCTTGAACAGGACCCTTTCGATTTTACCATGACAATCCCTTTGTGTGTAAGTCAAGGTTCATAGAGAAATGATTGATTCAGTCAGTGTGGAAGAACTTTGATGTTCTGCATAAAGCCAAGTCCTAATCCCAGCTGAACACCTCTAGTGTGACTTTAAATGCAACCTTGTGCCAAAAACTCATCACCAAACACCAATGACTTGTACATACACTATATGGACAAAAGTATTGGGACACCCCCTTCTTTAGAACAGAAAAAGGCACTTCCAAAACTGTGGCAACAAAGATGGAAGCATAATTAATGTTTTTTTTTTTTTCATTGTATTTCCATCTCGGTTGCACCAGTTTTGTAAGTGTCTAAAATGACTGTGCCCTTATGTACAAGACATTGGTGTTTGGCGAGTTTTTGGCTCAAGGTCTGCATTTAAAGTCACACCAGAGGTGTTCAGATGAGATTATAACATTTAGCTTCATGCACACCAGTCAAGTTCTTCCACACTGACTGAAATCAATCATTTCTATTTGAATTTTGCTTTATACAAAGAGACATTGTCATGTTAGATTATAAAAAGGTTGTGTCCAAACTGTTGCTATACAATTAGAAGCACACAATTCCGTAGAATATCATTATATGCTTGAACATTAAGGTTTGTACTCATGGAAATTACTAAAGTAGTTAAACCTGTTCATTAGAAGGGGGTGTGCCAATACTTTTTGGAAATATAGTGTATTTGCCTTTTTTATATAAATAAATAAATCAACAACCCTAAATAATGTCTTCACTGCTTACTAAGATTTGCAACAGTTTTTTCCTGTCACCAAAAAAAGTCATGAGATGAAATCAGCATTCTGAATGGGAAAAAAATAGAAAAGGAGTGAAAAAAATTAATGTTTACTACAAATACATTTACATATTTATATACTTAATAAAATACCCTGCAGTTGTGCTTTTAGTATACTAAATTGGTATGCTTAAAGTCTGCTAAGTTGGAACAACTAATTTGGTACCTAATGCACTTAAATTGTGTGGAAGTAGTGTTGAAGTCCAACTAAAGATTTACTGAAGCATATTTGATTGTTCTAAAGTGGAACTATTGCAAGTACAGTTCAGACACACTTTAAATGCTGCATTTAAAGACTGATATTATTCAAAGATCATGCAGTGTCATCAAAAATGATATTACAACAGATTTTATGCTTCATATTGAGAAATGTGCATTGTGCACAAGTAGTACTCAAAATAAAGTTTAATTAAGATTTTTATATTAGTAAGTCTCAAGCCATATGTCAGTAAATATGCTAATAGATTTGACCTATACTCAATATGAAATAAATGTATTTTAAATATATTACCTTTTTACTAGGGTTGTGACTGTGTGTCAAAGTCAATATGACTTTGAAAATATCAGATAATTTAATTATAGTTTTAATTTGTCATGACAAGGCAGGGTTAGTTGCGGTTGTAAACTGTAATCTGGTGCGACTTCCCAAAAACTATTTATGAATATATTTATTAAGAATTTATGACATTTATAAATAAGTTAAATAATTAAAATACGTAAAATATACAATAAAACAAGCAAATAAATTAAAATATAAATAAATTATTATTATTATTATTGCTTTTTTGTCAAAACTTTTTTTTTCACAACTACATAAAACTAATGTGACTAACTGATTTCAAATAACTTTTTCTTTTTCTTTCGAAAGAGGTATGCCAAAATGAATCTGCATACAAAACATGATTGAAGAAGCACTAATCTAAACCTACAAGTTATACACACAAAGAGAGAGACACAGAATCACTCTGGAGTGCACTTTCATACAATGTTCATGTTTGAAAGTGTACTACCCCAACAGGGACAGAGAGCTGAGTCCAGAGTGAGAGACTTATGTACTACTTTCCCTACAGAAGCAGGGCTCTCTGCCACACCAGTTACTCTATGACCTACTTTCATTTCTGTGTTTTATTTAGATCTCACCATTGCCCTGAAATGCAATTCTGTTTGGTTTTGATCTGTACGTTTATTATGACAGTACCACATGGTTTATTTCAATAAATGCAAAACCTAGCAGGGATTATCCATTTTGATATTCTTTCCTCAGCTTAAATGAATCTGCATGGGTGGATTGTGCATCTATGTGTGTGCGCAACAAAGAGACTAAATTCGGAATCCTTCTCCTGCTCAGTTTCAGGCACACGTCTAAATTTAGACACGTCAAATCCTGGCATTAATATGCAAACTTAAAATGCTCTTTTTTCTGTGGCTACTGATAACTGCTCAAAATCTTGACCATCCTCAAAATATACCACCTCTCCGTCCATACAGAACACTCACGGTACGCAGATGGTACAGAAAAGAGTTAATGATCGAGTGTTACATGCACACATTCACAAAAGCTCTGTGTGCCGCCCCCTGGGCTTGACAGATCACATTTGGCTGAGAAGGTCAGAAATTGTGGTTTAGAGTGAGAGAGTAACTCATGTGTTCATGTTTTAGTCACACCTCACTCCATCTCCCTGTGGCTTTCATTATGGCAGCAATATCAGTGCATGTGTGTGTCTGTGTGTTGAGTTTCATGTCAGAGCAGGTCAACTGAGCAGGCTAGTTCTCGTCCTCATGAGACTAAAGAGAAGATCTGCAAGCTGGAGCTGGAAGCAATGGTCTAAAACTGACTTTTATTGCATTTCTCTCTTTGTTTATACAGGCCAGTGACAAATACGTGTCTAGATAGACAGATGATAGATGGATGCTTCTCTTTGTTTCTGAATATTTCTGCTTGTTGGTTGCACCACATGACTTTGATTCTACAAATGTTTTTCAACTGTTAATAAGCAGTTTTCTTAAAATTATTTTCCCCCAATGAAATAAAATAAAAGATTATGCCAAAATAGTTCAGGTTTTCTTTTTAAGAATTGTATTCATTTAATAAAGCTCTTTTCTTGCACAAAGTCCATTTTATATTTATTTTACAATTAATTAATTGATACTCTTTGGATTCTTCTCTTTGTTCCTGAATATTTATGCTTGTTGGTTGCACCAGATGACTTCAACATTCTTCAAATATTAATAAGTGAAGCAGTTTTATTTTCCCTAAGATAAGATAAAGAAAAAATAAGAATAAGAAAAGATAAAAATAAGTTATTATGCCAACTTATTTCAGCAATTATTTCTTTTCTTTTCTTTTCTCTGGATAGTTGTATCATTCAAAAACTCTTAATTAATGGCAAATTAATTTTATTACAAAATTTAATTTTAATTTAATTTAATTTAATTTAATTTAATTTCTATTTTGTTCTGTGGTTTAGCCTTAGTATCCAAATGTTCAAAATTATTATTTTTCCTTTTAAATAATATATTATCAAGTTTTTTTATATTTATTTTTTTTATTTTTTATTTTTTCCATAAATCAATGCTATTGGTCACCCTTTATGTCTGTCAAAAATCTGCCCCCGATGCAGCTGATCTAATGTTGTAAAAATGTCATAATTTTAGTAAAATGTTAATAGTATGACATGCAACTTTCCAACCACATATTCAGCCACAATACCAACTTTTACAACACAGTGTTTTTTTTCCCCCATTTCATGGTAAGTAGTGGTTTCAGACATTTGAGGTTTACACCTGACATCAATGATGTAGAGCAGCAACACATTGTATTGCTTGTCAGTGCAGCCAGATAATTTTGTGTGCATTTATAGACAAATACGTGATCTAATATGCATTCATGTGTTTGATGCATATGTGCTACATTTTGTGCTATTTCTGGTCCTTTTAGGCCTCCGGTCTTTATTTTTTCCTGTGATGTTTTTCTACCTCTCTTTTTCTCTACCTTCCATTCCTCTCCCCATCCACACCTTGCTCGTTCTTCCATTTTGAGTACTGCTGGTTGCCATGGAAACCTCCTCCCCCATCCCCGCTCGCCCACTCCCAGCTGCTCCTGCTGCAGTATCTAAGATTCATTGTTGTTGCCTGGCAACAAGTCACACAGTGTTTCCTAGCAACAGGACCACCGGAGGGGTCTGCCAATCCTGAACCTCTGTGCATCTCCAACCCCCGCATCCCCCCTCTTCTCTTTCAGCATCACTCTCATTCTATCATCTCTTTCCTCCTCTATTACTCGCCGTCTCTCTGCATCCCACATGCTTTATCTTTTTTAAATGACTCTCAGTATAGCATCCTCATATATCTCTTGCTTTCTACGTCACATTCATCTGTGTCTCATTTTCCAGCTTGGCCTCTTTTCTGCTCCTCCTGTTCCCATGACCTCAACCGTGTTGTAATTTACAAGCACTAAACCAGTGCTTACACAACACACCTGCGTTGCCTCAATAACACAATAATCACTATTTGGTTGGAAAACTAGACTGGTTTTCATAAGTCTATCAGATTTATGGTGTGTAGCTCATCCTTCTGCTTCACCTCTCTGCAGCTTACTAATAAAGAATCAATTGATTTTTCTTCTCTCTTCTTTTGTCGCTCTGTGCCTCTCTCAATCTGTCCCACTTACTCTATCCATTTCTTCCCACTGTCCACCATCATTCCAGTTCAGCTCTGCTCTATCAGCCTGTCAATATCTCCACCATCCACCACCCAGGAGACCTGCCACTCTTCCTTCATTCCTCTAATGGCACATTAGATTGATCGGCCTCTGTCTATCTGGCTGATCTTTGAGGAGAAGCATATCTCAGTAATGCAAATTCAATAACCCCAAACAGGCCTCATGCATCACAATATTTAGATACTTTAGTTCTGAACTTCAGAGGAGTAAATGAAAGATGTCATTCGAGCACACTGAGCACGTACACACTGCAGCTAAATTGGGTTGTCAATTTACCTTTTAATGCTTAATTCTGTTCGGTACACACACAGTTCAGTAGTTTATGGGAGTGACAACCACATTCTACAACTGAATTAACTCCTTAAAAAAAATCAGACAGTGACAAACCTGACAATTTACAGAAATTCTACTTGGGTGTGTTTCCCAAAAGCATCAGGATCATACTGTAGTTCAATAATTAGTTGTTTTCTTGAAACCATAGTTCAAATGAACATTCGCAAACAGCACTGCAAACTTATGTGAAACTAAAGCTCTCGACCTGTTGTTAGAAGCATAGTTTCTAGTTGGTAACACATGGACTGTTATCATGCAGTACAATCTATATCTTAACAAATACATTTACATATTTCGCCAACTTGGAATTATAAGGTTCTATCTGACATTTTTGTCAAAATTGAGTTATTCACATATTCTTATTATGTGACAACATATTTACATTATGTGATGTTACTTTTGTGAGCTGTGTACATTTTGGGCCTTTTTTGGAAAACAAAAAGGGTTCTATCTACAGAAGTATATGGAACACAAAAACTTTGAAGCTTATTATCTCAAAACTGATAGAACCTCTATTCCAAGGCCCCCCTTCATTACTGTTGCTATGTCCGACAAGCCATGGCACTGTCACACCACACATCATGTTCTCATGCAGTGAAAAATACATTCCAAAGCAAAGAGGAAACTGACAACGTGCCGACAGACAGAGCAGGTTACTTTTGGTATGAAAACTCTTAGATTTCAAATTTTGTCATTTTGTAAGAAATCCAAACAATAAATACTGTTAGATAAATATTAGTTTTGTGGCTTAGTTTTGTGGCTCTTTAATGTCTTGACGGATCGCTGTAGCACCTCAGTTCAACTGCATGTGAACCAATCATCTCTTCCTCTTTACTAGTTATAGCACAAAATAAACATGAATGAACATCAGAAGGTATCATTTCAAACACGGAAAGACACAAAACACGCCATTTTTAAAGTTCAAGTCCACCGATGTTAATCTACTCTCCTGTCTGGTTTGTTTATCGGACAAAATAGCAGATTTGGCATTATGATTGGTCAGATCACCTGTGAGTCAAACTCCCTGCAAAGGAGTTTCAGTTGTACTTTTGGTATACTAAACTAGTATATATAAAGTCTGCTAAAATGGAAGAACAAATGTTGCGTTTAATGCACTTTAATTGTGTGGAAGTAGTGCTGAGGTCCAACTAAAAACATATATATACAACAAGTATATTTGATTGTGCTAAAGTGAAGCTATTGCAAGTACACTTCAGGTAGACTTTAAATATCTTACATTTAAAGACAGGCTGACAGAGATCATACAATCATTACTAATAGTGATATTAACCCTTTGAGCGGTACAGTCCCACATTTGGGATTCTAATTTCCGTGCCCCTGGGAGTACGGTCCCACATATGGAATTTAGAACGTTCGGTGACGTCACGCAACTGTAAAATTCAAACTGCGCTTTGGCGCGCTGGCTGGCGCTGAGCCAGAGACGGACGAGCTCTGCGCTTGTCATATAATCACAACTATGCAGTGTTTTCAACCACATAATGCTTATTTTAGGTTTCAGACATTTAAATACACATAAGTACTAGCAAAAGGAGACATTTAGAGATTGTAAAATACACACATATGTCTATGGAAGCAGCAAATAACAATCTATTCAAATATGATTTGCCGATGTGTTTTATTCATAATATCACATACACATAGGCTAAGTAACTAAAAAGTCCACTCTATACCTCTCCTAGTTCACCAGCCACTTACTTGCATGTATTTCGGGAGAAACGGATGAATTTACTTGCTGTAAAGCCGGCTGACAGGACTCTCTGAACCGCAGCGCGAACAAACATGGCGGCGCCCATCTCACATTACCGATCACGATCCAGAGCATTTATATAGGGTTTTAAACGACGAAACATACTAATTCACACATATTTGTAAATCGGAATATCAGATAGTTCATGACATGGTAAGCAAGTGTGTGAGTATTCTGAATAAAAAAGGAAAAACGAAATAAAAGCGATCTATCTGTCATACAGTGTTATTGTGTCTGTGTTGTGTCACATGACAAGCTTGATGCGTCGCCATGGAAACAATAAGGACGAACGTTCTAAAATAACGGTCGCTTAAAAAAAACTCACTCTCGGGGGTCCGCTAGAATATTTTAAACTCACCACTGAAAGGGTTAAAGCACATTTAGGCATAACATTGAGAAATATGCATTGTGCAATAAAAAGTATTCAAAATAAAGTTTAATTATAGTTTTATATCAGTAAGTCTAAAGTGATATGTCAATAAATGTTAATGGATTTTAAGTAGTGTTAATTTGTCAGCTGTAGTCTTAGTCTTAGTCCCGTGTTAAATGTTCTTGTTAGTTTATATCATGTTTAGTCAACCTCATCCTATTTTATTCTCGTCAAGTTTTAGTTGACTTAGCATTTTAGTGTAGTTTTAGTCAATCCTTGTCAATCCCTGGCCAGCACAGGTGTCACTTTAAGCTTCC
Organism: Garra rufa; assembly: GCF_049309525.1. Classification (NCBI taxonomy): domain Eukaryota; kingdom Metazoa; phylum Chordata; class Actinopteri; order Cypriniformes; family Cyprinidae; genus Garra; species Garra rufa. The sequence continues at coordinate 23,513,090 of NC_133383.1, forward strand.
AACCACGTCCTCTAAGATTTTTCACAGTGCGGAACATCTTGTATTTTTTAATAATACTTTGCACTGTAGCCACTGGAACTTCAAAACATTTAGATACGGTCTTATAGCCCTTTACTGACTTGTGAGCAGCCACAATGCACAGCCACAGGTCCTCAGTGAGCATCTTTGTCTTAGCCATGACTGTCCACAAACAGAGAGCTTTGTTTTTTTTTATCTGTTGAGTTAATTAAAACAGCTGTTCCAATGAATCAGGGTAATTAGGATGCTTTAGAACACCTTGGACTATTTGGAAAGGTATAGAACTTTGGATTTTCCCATAGAAAAAAGCTGAGAAATATATATTTTTTTCACAATATGCCACAATAATTGTACATCGTCTTATTATCTTTTGGGAGAAGCCTGTGTCATTTCCAGTCAAAAAAAAAAAAACTTGCTGGTTGAATAAAAGTAACTTTAAGTCAGAATTTGCCAGGGGTATGAATAATTTCAGGCTTGACTGTATATGTTCAACAACATGTAAAAGTGAGTTTTGCATCCAATGACCTCTTTAAGAGTGCACTCTGATTAGCATTTGCACAAAATAATAATAATAATAAATAATAAAAGGTAAAATAGCTGAATGTAAGTATTTGGTTAGGGAAATTTAGGGGATTCACTCCGGTATTTAAATGCAATTGTCACTCCTGAAACTTCACAGTGTGCACTTGGCCATTATGCGATTACCCAAAATAAACACATTTGGTTCATCGTGTCAACTAATGATTATGTTGCCTAATTATGTGCTGAAATGAGGCATTTGAGAGAAATTAAATTCTGTCAGGAAAGGACTAGCCTTGACACATCAGTACTTGTAAATAAAGAATGGACTTCTGTGGAAGAAGAGAAGGAAAATATGCTAGTAGATCTATGAGAATGACAAGCTATGGACCACAGAAAGTCACTGTCTGGATTGCTAGTTGCAGGAAGTCTGAAAAAATTAATGGAAAAGCTTAAGCCAGACTTGCAGACTTGTTCCCTGTCATTTTAGATCTTGGGAACACTATTGCAGTACAAAGAATCCACGCAAAGTACATCCTTTACTTGGATTGAGGATCTTTCAGGACATGCAAGACTGTAAAAGAGCAATAAGAGGACACACAGAGAGAGAGGAAGAGCTAACATTTTTTGGATGAATAAACCTAACCTGCTTTAAACAGGTTGTTTTAAACATGCATGAATTTATGTCAGTTAGAATCAGCTTCAATTTGGTTCAAAAGTTTCAGTCGGTCTTGATTTAGTCCTAAGATTCATTACAAGAAATCCAGAATCACCATATGTATTAGGCGTATTAATTAAAACAGATGTAATAGGTTGATGAACATGACAATTTTGCTAGAGAGAAAATTACTAGATTAGCAAGAGCATGAAGTTTTGCGAGAAGATGATGGAGCCGTTGGTTTCGGATGATTAAAATGTAATTACACTACGGACGTCTTTAAAATGTGACCTCACCTGCTGCACTGGAGACTGTCGGCCAGTTCTGGACCAGCATGCCTTGCGCTCCCTGCATCACAGCTGACGCCTCTTCCATATGCACAGAACTAAAATCAAAAACAATTAGCATGTCATTAGTCTTGAAATATCACACATCCAGTAAATTTTTTGAGTGTTATTAAAAATACACAGTTAAAATTTTCAGTTAAATTGATTTAAAGTATATAAGATGTCTGAGGGGGACAGCTGTGCAGCTGCTGTGTTTGCATGTATTTATTTAAGCTTCTGTTCTGGAGGTGCCTGTGATGGTGAGAGTACATGTGACAGAGTGTGTTAGACTGTCTGTGATCTAATGTGTCTGTGTGTGAGGTGATGTGTGTCTGGCGTGCAAGTTGTCATGATGGTGTCCTGATGTTTTAACTCCTTCAGACATGTTGACAGGAAAGCACACTAGTAGAGTGTGTAAATATATACAGGAAAGAAGGCAGGGAGATACACAAGATGATACAAAAATGACCACTTATAAAGTGCATTAAAATATATTTTAAATATAAAATATATATTTTCAAGTACATTTTAGATATAAAATATTTTGAATAAAAATCTATAAAACAAGATAATATGATTTACTTGTGTAGCAACATTAGATGAGATGGTAAGATTTGCATCATGAATATATAATGCCATTGAAAAGTTTGGGGTCATTATTTTATTATAATTATTTTTATATTATATCACCAAGGCTGCATTTATGCGCTGAAATACAGTAAATTTGTGAAATATGTTTACACTTTAAAATAATTGTTTCAGAAATCATTTTAATATGCTGATTTGCTACTCAAAATTATTTATTTATTTTATTATTATAAGTGTTGAAAACAATTGTGCTGCTTTTGTGGAAATCGTGATACAATGTTCAAAATTACAGCATTTATGTGAAATACAAATATTTTACAACATTCTAAATGTCTTTACTGTCACTTTTGGTCACTTTGTCCATCCTTGCTAAACAAAAGTGTTCATTTCTAAAAAATAATAATAATAATGATAATTAATTAAATAAAAATCCTGCCCCTAAAACTGTGAACATAATGTAAGTGTACATTAAAAGATTAATCAAAAGATTTAAAAAAAATGCTGGGTTAAAAACAACCCAGCGCTAGGTGAAATATGGACAAATCCAGTGAATGGGTTGTTTTGACCTAGCAGTTAAACCTAACCTTCTGGGTAGTTTTATTTTACTCAACTAATGCTTAAAAATTACTATATTTCTTGCTTGAATGAACCCAAAATAGGTTGGAAATTAACATGTATTAATATGTTAAATAAATTAACATTTATTAATAAGTTAAGAATAAATGATTATCAAATAATACACATTTTAAATGGCTTATTAATAATTGTTAACCTTTTGATTATTCCTGATGCCTCTAGTAATTATGTGTCTGATTTGTAACCTATTTTGGGTTCATTTTAAGCCAGCCATATAGTGATTTTTAAAAAATAGTTGAGCAAACTAAAACTACCCAGAAGGTTTGATAAAACATTTAACCCAACCGCTGAGTCAAAATAACCTAATTGCTGGGTTTGTCCATATTTCACCCAGCGCTGAGTTGTTTTTTACCCAGAATTTTTTAGAGTGTATTAAATGTTTTAAAGATGCATTACTCATAATATCTTATGGAGTGTTTTAAATAAATGTATCCTGTTTGTAAGGTTTTTAACTAGAAAATAAATGTTGAGAATAGGATTTTTTTTTTTTTTTTTGCAGTGTAGGAATGATAAGGACGAAAGAAAGAAAACTAAAAAGTGTTCATCAAAGAGAAAAATATGTGGATTGTATGGACATATATTACCATTTCAACGCCTCTTGCTTCTCTACCCTACAAAGGCCCATTTCATAATCTGATTTCCCCTAATACATTGTTGTTTCTTTACCATCTTTATCTTCCCTCCATTCGCCTCTCCATTCCTCTCTCTCAGACTGTCAGCAGGCCATGCATAACATAAGCCTGGGAATTTGTGGTAGACAGTTGAAGATGTAGTATGTACTTAAAATTTCAACAAATACAACGCTGCACCCTACAGCTGCGAGTATGCATTAAGAAGCATTACGTTAAAGGGACATTTCATTTCCTACATACACTTTCCAGCGACGGCCTTTGGCTTTCAGCACGGCTCGGTGTGTTTATCACCATGGAAACCATGATCAGACAAGCACCCACATAAAGAGGAAGACTGTGAATTTTGCCACCGCACTCCTATACATCCATTATAAATGTACAGACATGAGGAGCAGAAAGGAAGTGGGTATAGCAGGGCATCTGCAATGCAGCACAGGGTGTGCCCAGCCTGCTACAGCTCCCATAACTCTGATCCAGTGTGTGTGTTAGCATGATGGATCTTTCTAATTCCCTTAAAGCTGAAATGCACCCGTGCCTTCTGGCAGAGTGAATCAGTAACTTTCTAGCCTAAGGAGAGGCTTGTCGATTGAGGGGTGTGGAATTAAAGCCACTGGAGAGTTGGTTTGAATACTGGAATAAGTCTAAATGAAAAGGAGGTGTGACAGAGAGTTGAACCATTCAAGAATTACTCATCTTAACTTTTGATTTATTGAGGGTCAGTGAAAAGTTATGAATACATCATGTAATTCTAAGATTTAAGAATAATTAATTTTATTAAAAAAATGTATTATGCAATATACATTATTGTTCAAAAGTGTAGGGTTGGTAAGACTTTTGTTTTTGTTTTTGAAATAAGTCTTTTAAGCTGCATTTATTTGATTAGAAATATAGTAAAAAAAAGTGCAATATTGTAAAAAAATAGTATTAGAATTTAAAATAACTGTTTTCTATTTGTATTTCTATCATGACAACTCTGGGAAGATTTTAGCATGGTGGATATGACAATGTTAATGTATTTGGTCTTGGCGGAATAGATCTGCTATACACTGCTTCTGCTGTTGGTTATTGCTGTAGTTGTAGATTATTGCTGTTGTAAGCAAATTAGGAAACTTGCTACTGCCAATGCATATGACCATGCAGTGCTGTGAGTATTTAAGACATGCTGCTGCTGCACAAATAGTATATTAAATAACCCATAGTAGATCTATACAGGCGGAGCTGGGGATGGTTGAGGGTTTCAGAGAAGAGCTGCCAAAAGTTTGAGTGAATGCTAACCAGCCATTGAAATGTAAGGAAGCAAGCATATTGGTTGCTTATGCAACATGAACAAATCAGGTTGTGTCAGTTGTTTAACGCTGAATGCCATCAGTTAAGTTAAAAACCCATCAGCCTGCGACATCTAGAGTTTCATGACAGAACTTGGCATATATTTGCAATGTATTTTGTGATAGCAAAAAATTTCATCAGCATTACGCCAGTCTTCAGTTTCACAAGATCCTTCCAAAATTATTTTAATATGCAGATGACAAATAAAATTATTTGATTTATTGGCATCAACTGATACTGGCTATTAAATTTTCCATTTTTTTTATATATATATATATTTAAATATATATAACGTTAATATTACCTTTACTGCCATCTAATGCTCACTTTAAAAACACTAATAATTTAATAGCATTGCAGTAAATTTGTATATTGTATAGCAAATGTCAAAATGTTGTGATGCCTAAATTAACCTTTCACTAAATTAACATTTAAAATGATTGATTTTCAATTTTAGTGTTCTATATTTTTTTAATTAATTTAGACAAAACCATATAGATCTTTAATATATGCTATTTATAGGTTATCAGCCATAACATAATCAGCTTATCATCAGTGTTGGAGAGTAACTGGTTACATGTAACGGAGTTATATTATTTAATTAAAAAATAAAAGTTACTGTAATCTGTTACGGTTACTGAGAAAAAAAAAAGTGTAATTAAATCAGTTACTTTTGAAAATGATTTAAAAGGGGGTTACATCTGAATATTATCACACACACACACACACACACACACACACACATACAGATTCAATTAATTTATTTCCAAAACTGCATTGACTGCTTTAAAATATGAGCAATGTTTTAGGAGTTTAAGACAGAATAGGACACATAATTCTTCGATAATCATTTCATTTTCTATTTGGGTTTATGTATATGCTTTTAAGATTTTCAAGATTAACTGTTTTTCCCCCCTAAGGCATTGTTAGATGTCAGGGTTTCCTGTCATGGTTATGCAAAGATTTGATTTCAAAAACAGTATCATAGCTATTAAACTCTATTTTATTATATTAAATCAGATTTGAACCTCAGATCAATCTTAAAATAAAAAAGAGGTGCTAAAGTCTGATTTTGTAGTGGCTGTGCATTAAAATTAAATTGTTATAATCTGAATTCAAGTAATGAAGGATTTTGCAAGTCTGACATCAATCAGTATTGAGTACTACTGTAAGGTTAACGCAGCTTTAAATGTTTGAAAACATTTATTATAATTATTATTATAATTATTATAATTTAGAAATGTAATCAAAACGTAATCAAATGTAATCTGTCACATTACTTTAATAAAGTAATTGAAATAGTTACACTACATATTACATTTTAAACAGGGTAACTTGCAATCTGTAACCAAAAGTAACTTATCTGACAGAATTAATAATGAGTTTAATACTGGTGCATAACTGAATGTAATTTTTTTAGTGTGCAAATTTGTACTGTTTGTATGTTGCTCTAAGTGGCTCAGTGAAATTCCATCTAATTTATCCCCTGTGTATAATGTCCCCTGTGCCATTTTTGCACCAGCCTTCAGTCACATAAAACACGCATACCCACACACAAACCATCCCCGCAGATGAGCCCACAGGGTAGCACAACATTATCACATAAAACAGACAGCCCTTCACCCTTTGGAAACTGTATGTGTGTGGTGGTTAGAGGAGGGGGCCTTGTTGTCTCCAGATGTAAGTGTGTGTGCGGGTATGTGTAAAGAGTTAGAGAATAAATATTTAGCATTTCAGAGATGACTCATTTTGTCAGTATGTGTGCATGGAAATAGTCCCCCTGAGATTTGAATTCCCTGCTTGGTGTGGGTAAGCTCACACAATCAGCTCATCTGCTAGCTCGTCCTTTATGCTCGGTTGTGAAGGACTGTGCATCTGCTGTGGAGAATGCTGATGACCTACATACTCAAGATCAGACTGCAGAGCCACTATGCCAGGGAAAGGCCCTTAGCAAACGCTTCAAAGCTTGTGTTTGTGCGTGATGAAGACAGACAGAGCACAGTTGGTCCACAGAGGAAGAGGCAAGAGGTCAGGAAGAAGTCAGAGAGCTCCTGGTGGTTATGATTCTGGTGTTTGGATGAGACTCTGTTACAGATACTACCGAAATAAGAACTGACAGTCTTTCTGTTTTACTAATTTGCTCCTTGTAATTTCTTATTTTAGCCTCTTTTGTTGAATTTGATAAACAGCAAACATATACAGAGACAAATTAGTATACCTATTATGCAATTATGTGTGGTTGTGGAATGGAATCTGACATATTTCTGAATTGCATTGCTTCCTAAATTAATTTTGTAATCAAGAAATACAATAAAAATAAATGTGTAGTGCATCAGATTTTATGAACTAAACAATATGAACACTGTTTTTAATCATTTGTATAAACCTGTGTTTGTATGGTTAACTAAGACTGTTACAGTTGTTTTCATTAACTGTAATAAAGCTGAAATAAAATAAATAATAATGTATAAAATATAAATATAATGTACAAAAAAAATACTAAATGTAAATATTAAATGAAAAACCTAAACTTAAAAATGTAAACATGTTGAAACAAATATGTAAAATTATTTAAACATGATTTTAAGCAAAATAATAATAATAAATTTATATTTTAAACTAACATAACAGAATTGCTAATCCTAACTTTGAATTAAAACTGTAAAAAGGTCATTTAAAAAAAAATATAAATACTGTAATAGTAAAAAAAACTAAAGCTATTTAAATTATTTTCATAAATAATTTGTATAAAATTGTTTTTCAGATATTAGATAAAAACCCTAAACATAAAATTGCAAACATTAGAAATATTGCTTTGTCAACTAAACTAAACAAAAAAACAAGTCTACTTGCGCATATTTAAGTATTAGAAGAAGAAGAAATATGAATAGGGGTTATGCCCAACAGGCTTCCATTTTCTGCTAAACAGATCTCGTTGCTTCCGGTTCACGCGTTTTGCATATCCCTCTTTAAATATGAACATGATTTACTCAAGATTCATTCAAAGTAGACACTAAAAATGATCATAACCAATGTCCATCACATATGTGGATTGATATATAAAAGTTTTAAATTTTTATTCTTTTCACTAACATTTATATATAAATATCGAATGAAACGTCCACAATAAACAGCTGGCTTGTTTAATTGATTACCTTAAAAGTCCGTCGATATCGCCATTATTTATTACGGCTATTAACACGTTCTCCGACAAGCGGAAGCAATGAGACCTGTTTTCCGGGGTTGGTCATGTGACGTTCGGCATAAAGCCTATTAACCTTATTAATTTTAACCTAATTAAAATATCACTAACATTAAAACCTAAATTAAATTTAAAACTGAAAATATATAAATAAAAGGTAATTTGAAATATTAATAAATACCATAGTGGTGAATACAACATTCTAAAATAAAAATATTTATAAAAACATTTATTTTTATAAAATAAATTTAATGTTAATCAGTGAACAATATATTTACAAATTTTAAAAAAAAGAAAATGGTACCCAAAACATCATCTAATGTTACAAATTAAACTTTACAGTTAAAATGTTATCAATACTCTTTGTAATGAGTGAAATAATAATTCTTTGTTAAAGAAAAAACATTTGAAACATTTTATGTAATGTATAATATTTTGTGTAATGTAAATGCTTTTTAGCTTCTGCTCCTTCTTCAATTTGATTAAATTCATACAAGATGGTTTCCTTCGTAATGACATTGAGGGTCTGGATTTGATTATTGCCCGTCAGGAAATGAGGAAATTAGAGATGGACATGATTCACAGTGCTTTTACACTTTTACTCAGCTACTAAACTCAAGATCAGAATAAAAATGTAACATCTAAAGCATCTAAATCTTATTTAGCTACAGAAAACAGAGGAGAGATGTTTTTCATAACAGTTCGAAGAGGACTGTAACTCTTTCAGGACATTATTAACAGCAAAAGTGCTTACCTCTGCACTCCTGCCCTCAACGACGCAGAGTAACGCCAGTCAGCATTTGGTCCTTTGGGCTGCAGAAGGAGAGAAAGAGAGAGATAGATGAAGAGAGATAGAGGGAAGGAAGAGGTGGAAGGACAGAAAAGGGTTAGATACATTCTCATCAATAAATAATGCTGCTCTGTGTGTGTGTGTCTTGCATTTTAATAGGAACCACAGCTAAAGGAGACCAGGACTACAGGGACGATTATTGGCACTACGCCATGGCCAATGACTCACTGGTATAAAACTTGTATGTGTGGAGAGAGTGTTCTTCATAATAAAGCACATGAAGGACACTTGACATTCACCTAAAAACATACACAACAGGGATGCACGATTGGTTAATGACTGATATTAGCGATTTCTATATATCGGCGTTGGAAGATATAAGATATTTTGCTGTGTGCGATCATTTCCACCTACATTTTTGAAGTTGCATTATTGCATTATTTGTCAGAACACCAGAAAGCATAAGATATGGAGCTGTAATCATATGGAAACGATTACAAGTGCTCACTGTTTTACCGCCTCTAGTGTTCATTTCTGTTGGAAACTGCAGTGATATGTTGTTATTGATACGTATTTCGCGTTTTGCGAAAAAGCTCCCACAGGTACGTTTTCGTCATAAGATCAGGTAGGAGCAGCTTCAGTCTTTCAAGAAAAAAAAAATTAAATAAAAATCCAATCCAATGTGTTACTTGCAATTTCTTTTGTTATTTTTTTTTTCAGTGTATTTTTATATTTTTCCTCAACAATTGCTAGTTAATTTCACAAATAATTACAAAAATAAATATTAGACTTTGTAATAGTTTAAATGTAAAAACTCACTGAACAAATGGTGTAGGATCAGTTCTCACTCAGAAATTACTAATATAAATCCTACACCAAATTTGTTACAGTTTAAATGTAAAAATGCACTGGAAAAAAAGTGTAGAAACTATTTTCACTCAAAATTGGTAATAAATTTCACAAATTGTCACCTTAGAATTATAAGGTTCCATCTGACATTTTTGTCAAAATTGAGTTATTCACTTATTCTGTGTACTACTTATTTACATTATATGATGTTTCTTTTGTAAGCTGTGTACATTGTGGGCCTTTTTTTAGTAAGCAAAATGGTTTTATCTACAGAAGTCTATGGAATGTAAAAACTTTAAAGCTCAATATCTCAAAAGTGCTCAGAATGCAGATAGAACCTTATAATTCTAAGGTGACGAAATAATTACAAAATAAATCTTAGACTTTCTTATAGTTTAAATGTAAAAACATACATTTACATTGTAACAAATTTGGTGTAGGATTTACTTTGTAGTTAACCGTGTAATTTACGAGCAGTTTCTGAGTGAAAACTGTTTCTACACCATTTTTTATTTGTGTGTAAAAAAAAAAAAAAAAAAACTATAAAAAAGTCTAAGTCTTATTTTGTAATTATTTATGACCCTGGACCACAAAACCAGTCATAAGTTTCATTTTTTTGAAATTGGGATTTATACATCATTTTAAAGCTGAATAAATAAGTTTTTTTATTGATGTATGGTTTGTTAGAATAGGAAAATATTTGGCAGAGATACAATTATTTGCAAATCTGAGGGTGCAAAAAAAAGAATACTGAGAAAATTGCCCAAGTTGTCCAAATTAATTTCTTAGCAATCCATATTACTAATCAAAAATGAAATTTTAATATATTTACGGTAGGAAATTTACAAAATATCTCCATGAAACATGATGTTTACTTAATATCCTAATGATTTTTGGCAGAAAAGAAAACTTGATTTTGACCCATACAATGTATTTTTGGCTATTGCTACAAATATACCCATGCTACTTAAGACTGGTTTTGTGGTCCATGGTCACATTTGTGAAATTTACTAGCAATTTTTGAGTGAAAATAGTTTCTACACCATTTTTTACTGTAAAAATTGGTGTAGGGTTTACTTTGGAATTACTTGTGTAATTTACTAGCCATTTCTGAGTGAAAACTGTTTCTACGTTATTTAAACTATTAAAAGTCTAAGATTTATTGTGTAAATATTTATGAAATTTACTAATAATAATTTACTAGTTTTTTTACAACATTTGTTAAGTGCATTTTATATTTATACTGTAAAAAATGGTGTAGGATTTACTTTGTAACTGTGTAATTTACTAACAATTTCTAAGTGAAAACTGTTTCTACACCATGTATCATGTGTTTTTACATGTAAGCTATAAAAAGATCTGCTTTGTAATTAGTTGTGAAATTTACTAGAAATTTGGAGTAAAACTTGTTTCAACGAAACAGCAAGAACACATTACATTAAACATGAAATTTTGAAAATAGAGAGACTCAAATGGTATTTTCTTCTCAAATATATTTCAATAATCTTCACTATTCATTTACAACTTCGATATTCTTTTCTGAATATGTGCATTTATATTTTCAATGATAATTCTGTGACTATGACTTAATTCACTTCTTAGCTTTTAAAATGATTGATTTTGGTGAGTTTTTACACACATTTTTAAAGAATCACAATTTTTAATATCAGCCATTTAGCACTTAGTTATGGCATCGGCCATAACATTGACATAAACACATATTTATTTGGTATCAGCCAAAATGTTTATATCAGTGCATCACCACAGCCATTACCACACATTTTTTGATGACTTGGCCCTTTCTGCTCAACATCAAGTCCCTAAAGAGCTTTCTCTTCTCCCAGCATCAATCCCTTCGTTCCCCATACGGGAATGATATCATCCCGGGATACCAGCTGACCTCATGTAATATGATACTTGAGCATTTTCTGCCCTCAACCAGAGCAACTAAATCTGAGCACTGGTCACACAAGATGACCATTCATCTCACAACCTAATACAAAAGCCTCAAACATAAGAGGGTCATCTGTTTCCCAGCAATAACAGTGAATGAATTACACAGAGGGAGAGCACAAGCACGTAATTGCCACTCTTTTTATATTTGCCCTAGTAAAGAGAAGAAAAAAAAACTAGGTTGGGTAATTTGTGATAGGATGAGGCATTAGAGAATGGCCCAGATAATTTGAGTAAATAACATTCTTTATCAGGTGAATTCAGGGGGGAGAGAGTGCGTGCAAAGAGACTTTGCTTCGCTCTCACAATGTAATTTGCAGGGCTTGAGAATCAAAGGCTGGAGGTTAATTTCATTGCCTGCTCTCTTATCTTGGACAGACGGCCTCTGCTCCTAAATCCTCTGCAGTGGCGAATGTGCTGCAGTGCCTCTCACCAACACATCTGAGAGGATCTGATGCTGTCAAGAGCATCTCTGCAAACTCTAGTTATTCTTGTACTGTAGACATTTTTAGACTATTTTTTGTCTTTTTTAAGCCATCTGCAACATCCCCTCCCATGAGCCAGAGATCAAGGCTACACAGCCTTTGGATCATGTTCTGGCTAATTAAAACACATTTCACGAATCCATGGCTGACAGAGTGAACATGAATTCACGCCAATTACACTGACAAAAACACATCAATTGTACATCTATGACAGCAGATGCATTGCACAGGCACTACACTAAGATGTATCCTATCTGCATTAACTTTGAGGAGCTTGGTCTATGTGGCACCCAAAATAAAATATATTTACTTGAGTGTAATTTAGTGTATATAAAATAATGAAATTCAAATACAATCTTGAAGAAATGGCAGTGACATGGGAGTGGGTGGAAGGAAATAATCCTGAAAATGTGGTGACAGATGTGGGAGCAAACGCCTGAATCATCATAAATGCAATGCTACTCTAGAAAGTCTTGATGTTTGACACTAATGCAGGGTGAAGCAAAGCACTGTAAAGCTGCACTAGATAACCGCATAGTACAACAGGAGATGACAAGGTCAAGAGCTTCTGACACGTGGCCACGGAGCTTTATTGCAACTCTTGGTTTGAGCAAATTACCATTTACACTAAAACATACTGGAAACCAGAGTAGCACTATATTAAGTAAAAGTTTAACTCAACTAGCTCAACTCTGGTTTTCAATATATCAAGTGTTATTGTAATTTAAACAGAATATGTGCTGCAAGAAAACATTTTAGGATTGTATGTTTAGTTATTTAACATAATTGTAAAAAAATAAAAAATGCTATAGTAAAAACTAATTAAATTCCCTTACCATATATGGTGAAAATTGGTTAATTAAAATGTTTCTGTTAATTATTGTAAAATTAATAGTTTTTGAAAGGACAAAAAATAATGACCGTGTAACTTGCAGTTTAAATCTACAAAATAATTTATGGTGAAAGTCAATAAATAAACATTCCCTTATTTTTAGCAGTTATGTACATGCATATATTTTGTTAATTTATTAATTAATTATTAATTAATTATTAATTAATTCTTATTATCCTTTTTTTTTTTTTTTTCTTTTTTTAAATGTTTCTTAGGATTTACATAAAGCCCCAAGCACTTGCAGTATATTATATTATATTATATTATATTATATTATATTATATTATATTATATTATATTATATTATATTATCATATTTGGTGAACATTGATTTTAACATATTTTTTCTATTAATTATTGTAAAATGAATAATTTTTTAAAGAAAAAAATATGAATTACAATATACCTTGCATAACCATACAGTAAATTATAAGTAACCATATAACTTATTTTATTCAAATAATATTAATTTTTAAGTATGCATTTATTTATTATTTTTACATTTTATGTTTTTTAGAATTCATGTAAAACTCCAACCACTAGCATCATTTATTATTATTAATATTATTGTTGTTTTTATCATTATTATTATCATTATTATCCTAACCATATTTGGTAAAAATTGGTTTAACATTTTCCTGTTAATTATTGTAAAATGAATAGTTTTTGAAAGAAAAAATATGAATTACCATATAACTTGCAGTTTATTTTATTATTTTATTACATTTTATGTTATTCAGTATCTAAGTAAAACCCCAAGCATTGACATCATTTTTTATTATTATATTATATTATATATTTTTTACAGACTTTCTGGCAACAACAGCTTTTTTTCTTTAGTTTTTTACCGTAAATTTGACAGTTTTTAACAGCTGTTTTTTTTTTTGTTTGTTTTTTTACAGATATATACTTTGTGTTGAGACACACCTGTATTGATGCATCTGGCATGCTAAGCCTGCGAACAAATCCGCTCCCTCCTGTAAAAAAACGCTCGGAGCCCCAGGTGCCACTGATGGGTCGGCCCGTGTTGTAGAACATGAAGGTGTCGCTGCCTGAGGTAGCAGTCAGACAGGTCTTGTAGCAATAGGTTTTGGTCAGAGAGCCATTACCCCGGACCTCAATATAATGAGGCTCAACCTTGAGGTCTCGTCTAAGCACCACGTTGTTATTGGGTTGAGATCCACCACCACCACCACCACCACCTCCACCGCCCCCTCCTGAGCCACCTTCCGCTTGGGCCTTCTGGGACACGCAGCAGGGCGAACAGGACCCGGGCTGGGTGCAATAGGCATGGCAACGTACGATGGCCAACACAACCACTGTCACCAAGAACACAAAGGTAGTGGCACTCAGTGCCACAATGAGGTACAGTGTCACGTTGGAAAACAAGAGAGAGCTGTGAGGGCGGATGATTCGTTTGGGGTCAGGTGTGACTTTTAATGGCACCTCCATGACAGCGATGTTGATCGTAGCGGTGGATGACAGAGGTGGTTCGCCATGGTCCCTTACTAGTACGGTTAGACTGAAAGAGGTGGAGTTGTCTTCCAGGACGCGCCGCGTTGTACGAATTTCTCCAGTGTGTTCGTGAACTTTAAATAGATCCAGATCACTGGCCTGGTCCAGCAAATAGACGACCCACGCATTCTGTCCTGCGTCAGCATCGTAGGCCACTACCTTTGTGATCAAAGTTCCTGGCTCTGCGTTTTTCTGTACCGTCTCCGTTAAGCGCGTGCCATTGGTTGGGGGACTCACAATCTCAGGTGGGTGGTCATTTTGATCCATTATATAGATGTAAACGGTGGCTACACGACTGAGTGGTGGGATACCCCCATCCTGAGCTTTAACCTGGAAGTGAAACTCCCGTAATGACTCGTAGTCAAAGGAGCGAAGAGCGTAGGCAACACCTGTGTCCGCTTTAACCGACACATAGGAGGTGACCGGGATCCCGTGATTGTTGTCGTTTAGGACCGTGTAGGTGATACGAGCGTTTTCGTTGACATCCGCATCCTGAGCTTTGACGGTGCAGAGCGAGGCTCCGGGTGCATTGTTCTCCATGACATACACAGTGTAGGAAGTCTGCTCAAAGCGTGGAGGGTTGTCGTTCACATCGGCGACATCCACCTGAATGGTCTTCTGAGACGAAAGGGGAGGGTTGCCGGCATCGGTAGCGCTGAGAGTGACGTTATAGGCTGCTGTGGTCTCGCGGTCAAGAAAGGCAGAGGTTACCAAGGTATAGTAATTTCTAAATGACTTGATTTTAAAAGGAAGACCAGGTTGAATTTCAAGGGTGACCTGTTTGTTAGGGCCAGAGTCCCGGTCAGTCACACTGATTAGGGCAACCACCGTATCCGCACGGGCATCTTCACGCACTGGACTGGACAAAGACGAGAGCACAATCTCTGGAACGTTGTCATTGACATCTACGACCTCCACCACTACTTTACAATGAGCTGCCACCGGAGCTGGGCCTTTGTCCATGGCCTGGATGTACATTTCGTATGAATTAGTGTCCTCGTAGTCCACATTGCTCTTGACTCTGATTTCTCCAGTGTTGGTGTCCATGCTGAACATCTGCCTGACCCTGTCTGGGGTGTAACTGCTGAATGAGTAAAGCACCTCCCCGTTTGTTCCTTCATCTTGGTCCGTGGCATTCAGTTTGATAACTAATGTGTCTTTGGGCGAATTTTCAAGCAATTTGACTTTATATACTGAGCTGTCAAAAACGGGGTTGTTGTCATTCGAATCTAAGACGCGAACGTTGATTTTTGCGGTACCAGTTCGTGCTGGTGTGCCACCGTCTGTCGCTGTCAGGATTAACTGATGGTAAGGGGCGAGCTCGCGATCCAAGGGCTTTTTCAGAACGAGCTCGATGTGCTTAGTATTCAACGAAGGCTTGTTGGAATCGAGAGCGAAATGCTCGTTTGGGCTGAGCCGGTACAATCGAACCGAATTGGAACCGATGTCCGGATCTTGCGCGTGTTCGATCGGAAAACGAGAGCCCGGCAAAGCAGACTCTGTGATCTCCAATTGATACTCGTCTCTGGGGAACTGCGGCGTATTATCATTCACGTCTGTTATCTCCACCTCGACATTATGGTCTTCATTTGGGTCTTCAAGAAGAACCTCTAGATTCAAAACACACGCGGCGCTTGTATCACACAATGTCTCTCTGTCAATTCTCTCGTTCACCAATAATTTTCCATTCTTATGGTCCACGTACCTTTTGCCGCTGTCAGAGGTTACCTTAATCTTTCGGGTGGAGAGCTTTCGAATATCCAAACCCAAATCCTGTGCAATATCACCTACAATCGTTCCACTCTCCGATTCCTCTGGCACGGAATATCGTATTTGTCCGAGAGCAAGGCCACAAAATAACAGTAATAGCAAAAAAGAAAGAGGCACTTTTTTGTCTAGGCAATCACATATCCCTGCAACAGCCATCGCAAGATCATAGGATCCGCAGACGGATTAAAAACAGCACTCCGCCTTGTCAGCTTGCAATATCTTGCCTCCCACTTCAGCATTAAAGGTTTTACATTTATGTGCACAATGGGCTAATTGTCAATTCCATTCTAAAAGCGCACGGATACTTCTCGGATGCGTCCATGTTTCCTTTGTCCGCGCTTATCCTTTTTTTTTCCCCTCTGCGCGCAGCTGACGGGTGTGTTTCCTTGCCACTGGTGCTGCACATTTCGCCGTGCGCTCTCTCTCTCTCTCTCTCTCTCTCTCTCTCTCTCTCTCTCTCTCTCTCTCTCTCTCTCTCTCTCTCTCTCTCTCTCTCTCTCTCAGTTTCAAGCCACCCCTCCCATTCGTACTCCTTTTCCTCCTCTTCTTCATAGCTCAGTTCGATGGTGTTGGTGCGGCACACCGGGGGAGGGGCTGCATGCTCAAATATAATGCATTCTGATATTCGAAACCTTGTAAGAAAATATAACAGCTTGATGGAAGCAGCCAAAAAGCAACAGCTATATTTATTAATGCCATCAAATTTGGAGGAAAAAGCTACATGTTAATTAGAAAGCGAGCATTTGGGATGCATTATGTTTTTCTGAACTAGGCCAGTGCGTTTTAAGCTTTGGTTCATCACTTTAAGAGAGTCACGGATGAGGAAAAACACTCGAAATTAAATGCTTTTCTGTAAGAGATTAGATTCTGCTGTATCTATATAAATGGCCGTGATGTTACACTGCAAAAATGTGTAAAATAGTAACTCTAAACTCTCAAGTAAAAAGTTGTTAATTGGATACCTTGCCATGTAGTAAACATTTTTTTTATATATTTAAAAACACAAAACGTATTTTTAAGGTTAAATATCGCAAACGTTGCTATTTAACCTCATAAAAAGTATTAATAATTAATTTATTCAATTTTACTTTATTTATATACTTATTTTTCTTTGTCAAGTAAATAAAAAGACAATCTGTAGAATCTCACTGTTCTGACAGGCTGTGACTTCTCAAACATGATTATCGTTGTCAGCGGCCGAAGAATGACAAGCCAAATTATTTTAGACAACCAAGCGTCTTAATGTTTAGAAAAAAAAAAATTGCTAATGTTTTGAAATACGAAATACGTTTATTCTGTATTGGTTCCAGAACGGTTATGTTTATTAAAATCTACAATTATCATTGCCCTAGAATGCGCATTTCTCTTTCCGCCTCTCTCTCCCCGTCTGTGGCTTTGACTTCAGACAGACCAGGTCATTCGGGCGTGCGCGCCTGGGGCGCGATCTCTGTGCATCCGTCAAAATGCGCCACAGTGAGGGACCGTGTCACTCTGAAACCGATGACATAAACTAAGCCAGGGCAGACTGTCAGCGTAAACCCGTCGCATTACAATCGCCTCATGTCATAACCATGTAAAAATAAAACATAATAAAAATTTCATTAAGATGAGAATTCGTTTTTTCTTTTTAACAATCAAATATTTGTATTTTTTTATATTATTCTGGTTGTTTTATAACGTTAACTAGACATTTGTACAACATATTTGGGCCATTATGCGAAAGTTTATTAAATGTTTTTTTTTTTTTTTTTTAAGATAAGCAGTCAATCGAAGAAAAATATAATTTGTCAAAACTGGTGTTTATTATACGATGTAAATGCAGACTGATAAATTAATAGAAAAATATTTTTGTATCAAAATACTGTATTTTTGAAAAAATAATGACTTTATATTAATGACAACGTCTCTCGCTGTACATTGCTAGTCTTGGTGCGGTGAAAATATATTCTGCAACAGAGAGCACCGCAACAGGTTTTTTTTTTTTTCGTGAATATTAATAACAAACTGTAGCCTATATATAAAAGATAAAATGTGCTAGTTTGTCAAAAAAGTTAGGTGCAAAGGTGGAACAGAGAAGTGTATAAACAAAAATGTTTAG
>NC_133383.1:23531846-23621355 GCF_049309525.1 Garra rufa
CTTCTGCATTGTTGGGTCTGGCATATCGCATCTTCCTCTTCACAATACCCCATAGATTTTCTATGGGGTTAAGGTCAGGTGAGTTTGCAGGCCAATTAAGAACAGGGATACCATGGTCCTTAAACCAGGTATTGGTAGCTTTGGCACTGTGTGCAGGTGCCAAGTCCTGTTGGAAAATGAAATCTGCATCTCCATAAAGTTGGTCAGCAGCAGGAAGCATGAAGTGCTCTAAAACGTCCTGGTATACAGCTGTGTTGTCCTTGGACCTCAGAAAACACAGTGGAACAACACTAGCAGATGACATGGCACCCCAAACCATCACTGACTGTGGAAACTTTACACTGGACCTCAAGCAACATGGATTCTGTGCCTCTCCTCTCTTCCTCCAGACTCTGGGACCCTGATTTCCAAAGGAAATGCAAAATTTACTTTCATCAGACAACATAACTTTGGACCACTCAGCAGCAGTCCAGTCCTTTTTGTCTTTAGCCCAGGCGAGACACTTCTGACGCTGTCTGTTAGGGCTGCACGATTAATCGCACGATGTTGTGAGGCGCGTTTAGTCAATGAAGCCGGTACTTTGATTAGTAGTAAATCTCCATCACGTGCATTCAGCTGCGTTCAGCTGGAGCGTTCAGAGGCGTAAATCACTGACAAGCTACACCAAATCTGGCGTACCTTGTCAGTGATTTACGCCTCTGAATGCTCCAGCTGAACACACGTGATGGAGATTTACTACTAATCAAAGTACCGGCATCATTGACTAAACGCGCCTCACAACATCGTGCGATTAATCGTACATCCCTACTGTCTGTTGTTCAAGAGTGGCTTGACACAAGGAATGCGACAGCTGAAACCCATGTCTTGCATATGTCTGTGCGTAGTGGTTCTTGAAGCACTGACTCCAGCTGCAGTCCATTCTTTGTGAATCTCCCCCACATTTTTGAATGGATTTTGTTTCACAATTCTCTCCAGGGTGCGGTTATCCCTATTGCTTGTACACTTTTTTCTACCACATCGTTTCCTTCCCTTCGCCTCTCTATTAATGTGCTTGGACACAGAGCTCTGTGAACAGTCAATGACCTTTTGTGTCTTGCCCTCCTTGTGCAAGGTGTCAATGGTTTCTTTTGGACAACTGTCAAATCAGCAGTCTTCCTCATGATTGTGTAGCCTACAGAACTAGACTGAGAGACCATTTAAAGGCCTTTGCAGGTGTTTTGAGTTAATTAGCTGATTAGAGTGTGGCACCAGGTGTCTTCATTACTGAAACTTTTCACAATATTCAAATTTTCTGATACTGAATTGTGGTTTTCATCAGTTGTCAGTTATAATCATCAAAATTAAAAGAAATAAACACTTGAAATATATCAGTCTGTGTGGAATGAATGTATATATTATACAAGTTTCACTTATTGCATGGAATTAGTGAAATAAATCAACTTTTTGAAGATATTCTAATTATATGACCAGCACCTGTATATATAATTTTGGTAATACTTTACAAAAAGGTTCATTAGTTAAGCATTTATTAATCTTAGTTCATGTTAATTTCAACATTTACTAATGCATGATTAAAATTCAAAGTTGTGCTTGTTAACATTAGTTAAAGCACTGTGAACTAACATGAACTAACAATGAACAACTGTATTTTTATTAACTGACACTGACAATAAATACTGTAATAAATGTTTTCTTCATAGTTCATTCATGTAAGTTAATACATTAACTAACATTACCTAATGAAACCTTATTGTAAAGTGTTACCATCATTTTTTTTTTTTTTTTTCAGGTAATGTTTACCCCTTTTACCTTGGGCTGAATACGCAGTATAGGTGAAACAGTAGGCAGTGTTTGTGCATTGTTTTCATAATGTGATTGTTTTGATCTTTTTTTCGAAACCACTGCGAGTGATACCAGATGTTTTGCAGCACAAAACACTTTGTAAGCAAGTGGGTCAGATACCCAAATGTTTACTCTTTTTTTTTGACTTTCAGACATTTACAATCCAGATTTTGTTTCTGATCCCACCTGCCATCTCTCTTGATCCCACACACAATGCACATTTGTTTTTGACACTGAATTGCCAGTAGATTATCAAAACACTGCAGAGGCAAATTAACAATGCAGACTCAATACAATCGGTCGCAAGTATCATTTGCAGTATTTATCCTCTTGCTTTCACTTCCTCCTACTTCATCTCATCTTTCCTCCCTCTTCTTTTCTTTCACCTGTCCCTGGATATCGCTAGATTTTACATAGTCAGAAAAGAGTTTTTTCCTCACATTTTGGATATGGAAAAGCAGTCAGATATTCAAAATCAAGTCTTTTAACAACGGAAGGCTTGACTTGTTCTATTAGGTCTCCGCTTCAGGAAATGTAAAGGCACAACCAGGCCTATCATTCCGCATGTGCATGTACTTTCTCTTCCTGTGTGCAATAACAAGACTGTCTTGACATTTACAGAAGTGAGTTGTAGCTTTGGGGAACTGAGTGTGTTGAGTTGTGAATGATAGAGAAAAGCGATGAGTAGAATACTGACAATTGACATCCCAAACTCGAATATAAAAGTCCAAAATGTAAAGATGTAAATGGCTCTCCTTAGAAAATAGAAGATGTGCATGCTTAATAAAAAATTAATTAATTAATCAAATTAATTAAGAGCTACACCTTCTCCCGCCGCTCTTAAATGACAACATTTGGCTAATCAGACTGTTGAAAGATATTAGTATCTTGAGCTGTGACTTGTGAACTTTGACCTTTGGCAAGCCAAAAACCCATTACAAGTGGTACTCCTCCTCCCCTGACCCTACTTACATAAGTGTGCCAGATTTTAAAAGAGATGCACCCATCTGAGAGACACCGCACAGACAGCCTGCACCAACAGTGCCCTCAGCAAGGGCATCCAGAGTCACACCACCCACCGCAGTGTTCACTAAAAACCTCTCTTCCTCTGTCGTTCACGTTTTCTCTCTCTCTTTTTCCCACTCCCTTTACATGCATGTTTTCTCCTCTCATTCTTTCTCTCTGCTCTGCCAGTTGTGGCCTATATTTGGTGTTGGTGATGTAGGTCATGATTAACGAATGGTAAAATTAGAGTTGTTTATTCCTTTGCACTTCTGAATGATTTTGGCTGAATGATTTGAATGGATGTTTCGGCTATAAACCAAATCTGACACTTTTTTTCTTTTCCCCCCCTCAGAATGGATGATATAGCTTCTTCTCACAGATCCTGGTAACATGTATATTGGTCTAATGTTTCAGTTAAAATATCTATAATATATACACTATCAGTCAAAGTTTTTAAGTTAAGCTAAGAGTTTAAGTTAAGATTTTTAATGTTTTTTTTTAAAGAATTCTCTTATGCTATCTCTCATGATCCTTCAGAAATCATTCTAATATGCTGATTTGCTGTTTAAGAAACATTTATTATTATTATTATTATTAATATCATCAATATTTAAAACAGTTGAGTAATTTTTTTATGATTCTTTGATGAATAGTAAGAGCAGATTTGATCAAAGATAGCAACTGAAAGCATTTATCTAAAATAAAAAGCTTTTGTAACATTATACACTATACAATTCAAAAGCTTTTATTTAGCAAGGATGCTTTTATTTGATCAAAAGTGGTGATTAAGACATTTACAATGTTACAAAAGATTTCTATTTTAGATAAGTGCTGTTCATCTGAACTTTCTATTCATCAAAGAAACCTCAAATGAACTCATCAGCTGTTTTCAACATAATAATAAATATTTTTGAGCAGCAAATTAGAATATTAGAATGATTTCTGAAGCATCATGTGACTGGATTAATGATGCTAAAAATTCAGATTTGAAATCACAGGAATAAATTACATTTTAGAATATATTCAAATATAAAAGTTATTTTATATTAGTAAAATATTTCAAGATTTTACCGTTTTTGCTGTACTTTGGATTAACTAAATGCAGGCTTGGTGTGCAGAAGAGACTTCTTTAAAAAAAAAACATTATAAAATCAAAAACTTTTGACTGGTAGTGACCGTGAGAATGCAGAAATATATACTAAAGATAATTAAAATATTTTTAAAATTTCTAAAAAGAAGTAAGACTTTATATTGAGAAGGTATACAGATTATATATTATAAAATCATTTTTTTAGAGAACAGATACTACTGTTTCAAATTTTAAAGTTGGGAAAAAAGTATATATATGTTTTTAAGTAAGTGTCTTATTCTCACCAAGGTATTTATTTGATACCAGTAGTATTGTGAAATATTTTTACTATTTAAAATAACTGTATTATAAGTCTTCCATGTCACATGATCCTTCAGAAATCATTCTAATATGCTGATTTGCTGTTCAAGAAACATTTATTATTATTATTATTATTATTATTATTATTATTATTATTATTATTATTATCAATATTTAAAACAGTTGAGTATTTTTTAGGATTCTTTGATGAATAGTACGAGCAGACTAGATAGCAATTGAAAGCATTTATCTGAAATAAAAGCTTTTGTAACATTATACACTATACCATTCAAAAGCTTTTATTTAGCAAGGATGCTTTAATTTGCTCAAAAGTGATTATGAAGACATGTAAGTGGTGTTCTTCTGAACGTTCTATTCATCAAAGGAACCTAAAAGGAATTCTAATCAGCTGTTTTCAACATAATAATAATAAATGTTTTTTGAGCAGCAAATCAGAATATCAGAATGATTTCTGAAGCATCATGTGACTGGAGTAATGATGCTAAAAATTCAGATTTGAAACCACAGGAATAAATTACATTTTAGAATATATTCACAGTTATTTTAAACAGTAAAATATTTCAAGATTTTACTGTTTTTGCTGTACTTTGAATCAACTAAATGCAGGATTGGTGTGCTTTGTGACTTTAAAAACATTAGAAAAACTTTTGACTGGTAGTGTAGACAGTAAAAAAATGCAGAAATATATACTAAAGATATTTTAAATATTTTTCAAATTTCTAAAAAGAAGTAACACTTTATATTGAGAAGATATACAGATTATATATTATAAAATCATATTTTTTTAGAGAACAGATACTACTGTTTAAAATGTTAAAGTTGGGAATAAAATATTTATATATGTTTTTAAGTAAGTGTCTTATTCTCACCAAGGCTGCATGTTTTGATACAGTAACAATACAGTAAAAACAGTTGTGACAGTGTGATTAATTATCATTTACAATAACTGTTTTCTGTTTTAATATATTTTATAATGTCATTTATGACTGTGGTGGCAAAGCGGAATTTTAAGCATCATTACTCAAGTCTTCAGTGTCACATGATCCTTCAGAAAGCATTATAATATGCTGATTTGCTGCTCAAGAAACATTTCTTTTTATTATCTATGTTAAAAGAAATTGTGCTGCATAATATTTTTGTTTAAACACTACTTTTTTTCAGGATCCTTGATTATTAGAATTATTAACTAATGACAGAATTAGAAGAACAGCATTAATGTGTAACAGACATTATAAATGTCTTTATGTCTGATCACATTAATGTTTCCTTACAGAATAAAAAATGTATTTAAAAAAAACCCCACAAAATTCAGTTTTTCTTACTGCATTGGTCAGATTTTTCATACAGTGCCTTGCCAAAATTATTCATACCCCTTCATTTTTTTCACATTTTGTTATGTTGCTGCCTTATGCCTCCTTTAAATTACTTTTTTTCCCACATCAATCTACACTCCCTACTCCATAATGGCAAAGCAAAAAATTGGTTTTTAACATTTGTGCAAATTTATTAAAAATAAAAAACTGAAAAGATCCCGTTGCATAAGTATTCATACCCTTTTCTGGGACACTCGAAATTTAGCTCAGGGGCATTCATATTGCTTCTAGATGTTACTGCACTTCGAGTGGAGTTACACTGTGGCAAATTCATTTGAATGAGTATGATTTAGAAAGGCACACACCTCTCAGAAAATGTCAAACAGCTGAAAATGTATATCAGAGATACCAAGTCCTGAGGTCAAGATAAATGCCTGTAGAGCTCAGTGACAGACTTGCGTTAAGGCAATGATCTAGGGAAGAGTTCAGAAATAAATCTGCTGCATTGAAGGTTCACAGAAGCATTATCCATAATGGAAGACGATTGGAACAACTAGGACTCCAGAAAATGTCTGCCAGCCCACATCCAAGCTGGCAGAGCTTGAGAGGTGAAAAGGTGAGGCAAAGAATGGCAGATAATTGCCAAATGCAGATGTGCAAAGCTTGTCACATCATACCCAAAAAGACTTGAGGCTGTAAAGGTGCTTCAACTATGTATTATGAGTTAAGGGTATGAATACTTATGCAATGTACTTATTTCAGTGTTTTATTTTTAATAAATTTGTAAAATTTGCAAATCTGGTTGTTCCTTTGTCGTTATTATGGTGTATGGAGTGTAAATTAATGTGGGGAAATTTAAATTTAAAGCAGTTTAACATAATGCTGAAACAAAACAAAATGTGAAAAAAAAATGAAGGGGTATGAATACTTTTGCAAGGCACTGTAAGTACCAAAAATCTGACAAGCTTGAAGTTTTTTTTTTTTGTTGTTGTTTTTTTTAGATATCTGAATGAAAAACAAATATGATAAAACAGTTTGCATTTTCTGTTTAGGACTCTATTTATATAAATAAGTGAGAAGGTCAGACAACCTTCTATACTGCCAATTGTTTGCTTTAATCCGTATAGCAAAAGACACTTGTATAATTCCTAGATTTTGGTTCCTGCAATTATTTTAAAACACAGTGCTAGAAAGTCTGTGAGCAGACAGGGAGAGAGAGAGAGAAATGTAATAGGGCTGTACCTCCTCAAAGAAATGAGAGGAAAGCATCATGGGAGCGGGAAGGCGTGTTGTGTATAACACAAAGTGACAGTAAAAAATAGAGAAATAGAGTATCTGAAATGATTGTGGGCAGAGTATGGTTGAGAAGGATGGTGTAAGACCCCTACTGGCTGAGGTATGAAATAAACACTTCATAATAAGGATCCCACACATCTCTGAAAGCCTTCACCAGCACTGTGGCCAACAGAGGGCACTAGCAAACCATCCACAGCCTCGCTCTCTCTCTTCACATTCTGTTCAGCTTGACTCATTCTGCCACCTGCAGCCCTCTGCAGAGATGACCCACCCTTTTTCTCACTGATACACTGCAGGGAACCATCAACTGTTCTTTTTATTCCCAGACCCAACATCCGGAGAGAGACAACTGAACAGAATGGATATGCAAAGCCGCATGCATATGCAAAAGAGCAAATAAATAATGCTATAAACCAATATTATATGTTATAGCACCATCAGCTTGCTTCTAAAATGCTTTGCTGAATGCATTAGTACAATAATGACAGACTAATGGATTGCTATGAAGCTAAAAAACACATTATATGAATGCTCTGACATTTTCAGTTGATAACCTTGTAAACAAGAAATTATGCAGATGCACATCCTCTAAAATTTGAGCTTTAGGGAATTACGAGAACCTGCGGAGACAAATGGGGAATTTGTGAAAGAGTTATCATTCATGGCAATCTGTTTGTTGTGCTCTGCACCTCCGTTTCATAAAAAATGTATCCGTCCAGAGGGAACGAAATCCCAGAATGACCTTAACAAAAGGTTCAGGTCATTCTGTCTGATAGAAACAGAGGCCAGCAGACACACAGTCATGCCTTGCAGCGCACAGACAACAGGCTTAGCTGTTAACAGTCAGCTCACAATAAAAAACACTGAAACGATGATAGTGTCTGTATTTACCCACAGTCTGTAGTATGACTCACTGTCTGTGACAATTCTGAAGCACTGACTCAAGTGCATTATACTGCCAAGCATATATTCTAATGAATAAAATACACAAGCACAAAAAAGACTCATTTTTCTGCATTAACCTCATAGCATTGCATTCTGCAAACAGACTAGACGTGTTCTCACACCACAAACTCACAGCTGGCTGAAGCAGCAATGTCATAACTGAAACATAATCCTTGTGACTCACACTAAATAATACATGTGATATGCAGGAGAAGGAGGAGGTGAAATTCATGCACACAGATTGACAAATAAGAGGTGACATTATTAAATCTAGAGTTGCATGCATCATTTTAAATATCAGCATTTGTGAGTTCTGGGGTCTTTTGTTAATGAGTGATTTGTGGACACATCTAGGGCATGTTGTTACTATTTTATTATTATTATTATTATTATTATTATTATTATTATTATTATTATTATTATTATTAAATGCTATACGTATTGTAATTAATAGGGTTATTATTTAATATTTCCATAAATTAGATATACATTTCTGACATCTCTTTTCACTTAAACCTATAGGCAAATTATGTGAAATCATTAAATTTATATTCATAGTGTTGCTATTATGATATAAATGTAAATATGCATAGGCCTGTATATAAGTCATAGAATACATTTACCTTTTAGATGAATCTCTTCTGCTCTGATTATGCTTGGTCTGTCATCAAGATTTAATTTTAAATAGAATAGCTGATATGCAGTAGTATTTTAAAAAACATATATAAAACATATATAAATATTAATAAAAAATGACAAGAAAAGTAATTTATACATTACACGAAAGGCTTCTTGCCATTGTATGTGTAGACTGCCATTCAAAAGTTTAGGATCAGATATTTGATTATTATTTTTTTTTTTTTTTTTATGCTCACAAAGGCTGCATTTATTTGATCAAACTGTAATATTGTGAAATATTATTCCATTTAAAAAAAAATGGTCTTCTATTTTAATATACTTTAAAATATAATTTATTTATGTGATGCAAAACTGAATTTTCAGCAGTCATTACTACAGTCTTCAGTCTCAAATGATCCTTCAAAAATCATTCTAATATGCTGATTTATTAATCAATGCTGGAAACAGTTAATATTTAGTTTGGAACCTTTAGTATGTTTTTCAGGATTCTTTGATAAATAAAATGTTAAAAACTTTACTATTACTTTACTATTGCTTTTTATCAATTTAACACATCATTGCTAAATAAAAGTATTAATTTATTTCAGAAAAAGAAAGAAAAAAATTACTGACACCTAACGTTCAAACAGTGTTGTATACTATATGCTTTTCTTTTAAAGTGTCTATTCATCAAAGGATGCTGAAAAAAGTATCATAGTTTTCAAAAAAAAATAATAATAATAATTAAGCAACGCAACTGCTTCCAACATTTATAATAAATTAGCATATTAGAATAATTTCTGAAGAATTGTGTGACACTAAAGACTGGAGTAATGGCTGATGAAAATTCAGCTTTGCATCACAGGAATAAATTATATTTGAAAGTATATTAAAATAGAAGACCATTATTTTAAATTGAAATAATATTTCACAATATTACTGTTATTTTTTCTGTAAAGAAAATGCACACTTAATGAGCATAACAAACATATTTAAAAAACAAAACAAAAAAATCCTACTGATCCCAAACTAGATAGATAGATAGATAATGGTCACCAAAAGCCTGAATGTCATGCTTATAACTCTTATAACTTCAGTAGTGCAGTCTCACTCATGTGAAGACTCACAGGGGTGGAAAATAAAATGCCATGCTGCCTCTAGAGAAATCATTCCATCTGACAAGTTCAGAAGAAGGAGCAAAAGAGGGAATGAGATCTCGAAAGAACAAGAACCATAAGATATTGTTTTTTAAGCCATATAGACCAATCTCAAGTAATTTCATCTCAAGTAATAACAAACCTATTATTTAAACAACAAATACAAGTACAGTAACAAGAAATGGGTTGCACAGTACAGGGAAGAGGATCAGTTTCTTTACACAGCATGAAATCTGCTCTGTGTTTTTCACATAGAGTCAGCAGCCTGTCCCTCTCATTAATGCATTGAGAGACTTCGATATAATGCAGGTGGGACTGCAGCACTCCAGCAGTCCAGAGACCCACAGACTTCTAATCCATCTATCTCTCTCAACCAGCCGGGCAAAGCAGAACCCAATACTGACCCAATTGCACAGAAATTTACACAAGCCCTGATCCCTGTCCTCTGTCAAGGACTGAGGGCGAAAAAAAAGACTCAAGAGGATGAGACGAAGCTACCAGGAACATGAAGCATAAGTCTGACACCATTTCAAGACTCACATTATACATACATATTGGCATTTATGCATTCAGCAAACGGTTTTATCCATACATTGGCAGCATCACTGAACATGCAGAAAAGTGCGAGAAGTAGAGCACTGAGTAACTTTTTAACATGCAAAACAGAGTAACAAAATAAAGTTATTCAAAACTCTTTAAATAAAACCCCAACTCAAATCTGAATTCTAAGCAGTAGGTTAGTGAAGCTTATTAAACATCATTTAAATTCTCTTTGAAGACTGAGGAGTAGCTGTTGCAACCTGCTTTAATCTGCAACTGCAGTTTAACATCATTAAAGAGTTATAATTAAGACAGATTTCTTTGATTAATTAATAATCAAATCATTAAAGATTGAGTACAAAATGAGAGCAGTACTACTAAGCTCTTGATGTGCTCGTGTAGCAGTGAGGTGGCGCTGTCCAGCACTGCTGGTGCTGAAGCTACACTACATACAAGCTTGAGAGGTCAGAGTTGTGGTAGTAATCAACACAGAAAAACTCCTATCATAAATATAAATAGAATGCGAAGTCAAGTTTGAGTAAATTGAATGCAAACACAGGTTTTGTGCTGCAAGTTGCAACACCTGTGCATGACACATTTTCAGCATAATATTAAGCTAGACAAATTAATGATGTTTTGCTTCACTTCTGTATTTTTCTATTTACTAAATATGTGCACATATTCAACTATTTTAAAAAAGCATGCATATAGTGAATATGTGAAAAGGCCATATAAGTGAATTTTGGTGACTTTTTAAACTAAGGTTTAAAATAATGCTCACCTTCCCAGTGGTAGGAAGAGTTTGGGTTCCTGTAAAAGTATCTTCTCCATGAATGCTGATCAGTTCAGCCTCTGCAGGCAGAAATGGCGAAGGGAAAACCACCATGTCGCTCTTCATTGTGTCTGAGCTAAAACAAACGTCATATTGTTGCGTCGATTTGGAGTAGGACCAGCTTCCATCTGGATGTGTGCTGATCACCGGAGCGCTGTACCTGCTGAAACTGCTGTCTGTCTTGTAGCATTTAGCTGCTATCATAACCACGAGACTTATTAAAAATATAACTGATACTGAAACAATAGCGATGAGCAGATACAGATTCAAATCTGTAAAACTCTCCTCTTTAACAGGAACTTCTCTGAATGATGTTTTTATGTCATCTAGACTCTCAACCACCACAACATCCATGGACATAGTCGCTGAGAGTGATGGCTCTCCGTTATCAGACACAGTGATCAGAAGTGGGTGAGTTTTTAAGTCATTGTCACTCATTCGTCTCTTAGTCCTTATTTCTCCAGTGCTGCTTCCAATGCGGAAGAGATTCGTTCCTTTGGGTTCAGTTAGATGGTACGACAAAAGTGCATTATATCCAGAGTCAGCATCAACAGCTCTGATCTTGGCTACAAAGTATCCCGCTTCAGCAGAGTAGGGAATGTTTTCACTATTAACTGATCCAGGTTCAGAATAAGGCGGTAAAATAACCGGACTGTTGTCATTCTCATCCAGAATAAACACATTTACAGTCGCATTACTGCTTAGAGGAGGAACACCAGAGTCTGTTGCCTGAATGTGGAAACTAAGGGCTTTCTGTTCTTCAAAATTAAAAGACTGTAAGTTATACAACTGACCTGTCAATGAGTTAACATTAACAGCATTTATGCTTGTTGTTTTGTTATCCACAATGGAATAGGAAATTTCAGCGTTTTCATTTGAATCTCTGTCAACTGCTGACACGGTGTGAATGAGGGTTCCTGGAGGCGTGCTTTCTCTTACATAGACAGAAATTATTTTTTCATTAAACTGCGGAGGATTGTCATTCACATCTGAAACGTCAACATAAATTACACTGGTGTTGGAAAGTGGTGGGGTTCCGTCATCTACTGCTATGAGGGTTACATTATACTTGGAGATATTTTCCCTGTCAAGCTGGCCTTCTAAAACAACAGAGTAATAATTCTTGTAGGAAGACTCGAGTTTGAAAGGTACATTTCCTAGCAGTTTACAACTCACTTTTCCATTCACTCCACCATCCTTGTCAGAAACTGTGACCAGAGCCACAGCAGTGCCAGTTTTTGCATCTTCCCTTAAAGAAGAGAGCAGGGACGTTATTACTATTTCTGGTGCATTGTCATTAACATCTATGACTTCGATTAGTACTTTACAATTAACTGTCATCGGGGAAAGACCCTTATCGTGGGCCTCTATTCTAAGTTCATAAAAAGCTTTGTCCTCAAAATCAATATTTCCTTTAACTTCGATCTCCCCAGATTCAGGACTGATTGCAAATACATCAAGATTTTTTTCCTGACCATGACTGCTGAATAAATAAGTTACTTCCCCATTTGGACCTTCATCCATGTCAGTAGCATTGAGTTTGATTATCTTAGTTCCTCGTGGTGTGTTCTCTGTCACACGAACTTTGTAAAGAGGACTGCTAAACACTGGAGCATTATCATTAATATCTAAAACATTGACAATAATTTGCAATGTGCCTGACCTGGATGGCTTCCCTCCATCAAAAGAAGTCAATACTAGTCGAATTACAGGTTCCTTCTCTCTATCTAAAGCTTTTCGAAGGATTAGCTCTGGAGACATGCCATGTTCACCACCCGTGTGTACTTCTAATGAGAAATGTTCATTAGGACTAAGTTTATAGCTTTTCACAGAGAATGGTCCTACATCTTCATCCACTGCACTGATCAAGGAAAATGTAGCTCCAGGCTGCACTGATTCAGAGATATTCAAAACCTGAGTTTCAACAGGAAACGTAGGAGAATTGTCATTCACATCATTAACATTAACTATCACTCGACTCAGACTGAGAGGATGGTTTACTATCGCCTCAAAATTCAAGGAACAGGATGCAGTATTTGGACATAGCTGCTCGCGGTCAATTCTTTCAGCAACATACAAGACGCCAGATTTCAGATTCACATCAAAATACCTCGTCCTCGAGCCGAATACAAGCTGAAATGCCCGCGATTCCAAATCCTGGACGTTTAAATTCATGTCCTTCACCACATTCCCGACGACAGTTCCGATATTTACTTCCTCAGATACGGAGTAGACTATCTGACCATCCACAGGCACTGAAACACACATCACGAGCCAGAGGAAAATAATATGTGGGAACGTTAAGTCCTTTCTGTCTGCCTCTGCCATACTTCCGCGTTAGATGACAACGCGAACAAAACACTACAACAGTGATTAGAGGAACGTCAAAACTCTGTGGACACAGAATAAAGAATGAGACTCACGGAAACACGCCACGAAAACCATCTAGACTGTGACGCTTGGTCATAGCACGTCACTCAGCGAAATCGTAGGCGGAGTTCAGAGGGTATATGGAAATTATTAGAGTTTAGCGGTCTACAGTGACACCACGCGGAGTACGTGCAGTTCGGTGTGGCAAAACCACACAAATAACACAAACAGCATCAAAAAAAATCACGTAATGTAAATTATGATAACAACGAAAGAGCTTTGCTAGACTATTAACATTCCACATAAACTATATATCAACACAGAATACAGTAAGTCAGTACAGTATACAGCTAAAGGTTTGGGGCAAACTGTTAGTACTAGAGAAAGCATGAGAAAACTTTTTTCCCATATTACAAATGTAACTGGATTATTTGAATATATTTGCCACAATTAAATATTAATATTAACATTAAATTATGACGCTTTAACTGATGAATAAGTAAATAAAATAAATTAAATACAAGCCACACTTGCAGATGAGACAAACCTGCAGACTGTATTGCGAAAAATTATAAAAAAATTCCCTTAAGTATTATGCAGACTTCAAAGTTAATGGGAAAAAAGCACAAAATGGAGCAGAGTCAAATTTAGTGCTTCACTGTCTGTGTTTAGACTTTTGGAAACACACCAACATGAAGCTAACTGGGAAAAATAATCTAAAAAAAGACAATGTAAATTAACTAATTAATTATTGTATTGACTATTACAGTGCTTTTGCCTAAAAAATGATCGTACTTATTGGTTTGTTTACAACACAGATTTTCATTACAAAGCCTATTTTAATTGTCTTTTAAATTCACTGATCTTTCATTTTGAATCGATTCATACCGAGCACTTTTAACAATTATTTTCAAAGATTCAATCATTTGCCATATTTTAAAAAACAAGCCTCTTTTTCACTATGGAAAAAAGTTCTTGACTTGATGAGACTATTAACGCAGTGATATTCTATTTAAGTGAACCTAATAATTTTTCAGGCTTAAGAAATTAAAACATGGGAAAAGTAATGATTGTTTGCCATTACATCAGCGCTGAGCTGACATTTTATACAGTATCCATTGTGTTTGATGGGTGAGATTTAACTACAGTGGTCTACAATTTGATCAGCAGTGACACCAGTACTGTTAATTGCATGCTATACACATATGTAGGTAGCAACACAGAGAGATATCACATGAAAACATTGGAGTAAATTATAAAACAATCTGTGTGTTTACACACGCAATTGTCTATACAACTGAAAAATATGAGTCCACATAGCTACAAGTACTATGTTATTTGGAATGCTATGTGCAGCTGAAATGCTGTCCTAAAATCACACATTTGCTTGATATTGTAGTAATAAGTTACAGAGCTACAAAAAGTTCAGTATATGATGATGTTTTTAAAATGTGGAATTTAAGTTTTATCTTACCTTGGTAGTGCTTGGAAGTGTTTGAGTCCTATTAAAAGTGTCTCCTTCATTAATGCTGATTAGTTCTGCATCTGGCAGTGGAAAGGTCGAAGGAAACACAACTACATCACTCTTTATTGTGTCTGAGCTAAAACACACGTCGTACTGTTGTGTGGATTTAGAGAAGGACCAGCTGCCATCTGGATGTGTGCTGATCACTGGAGCGCTGTACCTGCTGAAACTTCCATCTGTCCTGTAGCATTTAGCTGCTATCAGACTTACAAGGCTCAGTAAAAAGATGACTGATACTGAGACAATAGCGATGAGCAGATACAGATTCAGATCTGAAAAACTCTCTTCTTTAACAGGAACTTCTCTGAATGATGTCTTTATGTCATCCAGACTCTCAACAACCACAACATCCATGGACATAGTCGCTGAGAGGGATGGTTCTCCATTATCAGACACTGTGATCAGAAGTGGGTGAGTTTTTAAGTCATTGTCACTCATTCGTCTCTTAGTTCTAATTTCTCCAGTGCTGCTTCCAATGCGGAAGAGATTCGTTCCTTTGGGTTCAGTTACATGATAAGACAGAAGTGCGTTATATCCAGAGTCAGCATCAACAGCTCTGATCTTGGCTACAAAGTATCCTGCTTCAGCAGAGTAGGGAATGTTCTCACTATTAACTGATCCAGGTTCAGAATAAGGCGGTAAAATAACCGGACTGTTGTCATTCTCATCCAGAATAAACACATTTACAGTCGCATTACTGCTCAGAGGAGGAACACCAGAGTCTGTTGCCATAACTTGAAACTGAAATCGTTTCGTTTCTTCGTGGTTGAATGATTGCAAACTGAATATTTCTCCACTTAAAGCGTTTATATTTATCAGTGTTGTTATAGGAACACTGGAGCTGGAACTGTCTAACAGTGAATATGAAAGTTCTGCGTTCTCACCAGTGTCTGAATCATCAGCTGACACTTTTGTCACAAGACTTCCAGCTTGACCATTCTCACTTAGAAATGCATTAATAACAGGAGCTGGAAAATGTGGAGCATTGTCATTAACATCAGAGATGTGTACAGTTATAACAGTGCTGCTGGAAAGAGACGGAGTTCCTTCATCTGCAGCTGTAATTGTGATGTTATACAGAGAAACACTCTCTCTGTCCAGAGGTCCATCTACCACTAGAGAATAATGATTGTTATATGAGGTCTCCAGTTTGAAAGGAAATGAGCCTCTCAGTGCACAGTGTACAATGCCATTTTTACCTCCATCTTTATCAGACACTGTGACTAAAGCAACTGCAGTTCCTGATTTTGTGTCTTCTTTCACACTTTCCAACAGAGGAGTCACAATTATCTCTGGTGCATTATCATTTTCATCCATAACTTCTATTAAAACTTTACATTGTGTGCTCTTTGGTGGACTGCCTTCATCTCTAGCTTGAACACGCAATTCAATTGCAGCATTTATCTCATAGTCTATTTGATCCTTCACAACAATGTCCCCAGTTTCAGGAACCACAGTGAATAGACTTTGCTTTTTTATATTTCCATGTTCAGATATGGAGTAAACAATGTCACTGTTGGTGCCCTCATCCAAATCAGAAGCAGTCAAAGAGATGATTTTGGTACCAAGAGAAACATTTTCTCTCACCTTAATCTTGTACAAAGGTTTGCTGAAGACAGGCCAGTTGTCATTTATATCCAGTACATTCACTATTATACTCAATGTTCCTGTCTTTGCAGGCTTTCCTCCATCAACAGCTGTCAGCACAAGAGGAATTACCGATTGCTTTTCACGATCTAAAGGTTTTTGGAGCACTAATTCAGCAGACACACTCTGCTCTTCAGTTTGTACGTCAATAGAAAAGTATTCATTCTTGCTGAGTTTGTAGTCTTTAAGTGTTTTAATGCCAATGTCGTTATCTTCAGCTACAGGAAGATGAAATCTAGCTCCCGGAACAACATCCTCTGTGATGTTTATCGTTATAGCGCTGTCCACAAAATATGGAGCATTATCATTAACATCCAGAACATTAATTTCAATTCGATAAAGGCTATGCGGATTTTGAACAACAGCCTCCAAATTAAGAGCACATTGCTGATGAGTGAAGCATAACTCCTCCCGGTCAATTCTTTCATTAACAAACAACACTCCCGTTTTCAAATTCACATCAAAATATTTCCTGTTGGATCCAGAAACAAGCTGCAAGATACGAGATTCCAGCTCCTGAACACTGATCTTGAGATCCTTTGCTATATTTCCGACAACAGTTCCCTTATTTACTTCCTCTGAGACCGAATAGATAATCTTGCCGCATGAAGATCGCCATAAACAAAAATGCAGAGCTGTTATGACGCACAAGTATCTTAAGCTTTCCATAATTGTTTCTTCAAAGCCTTAAAGATTAATCCGTTTGAAAACGCAATTTTTGTCTGGCTGCTGCCAGGACCTTAGCCTCTGAAGCCTGTATAATGTCACCATTTCCACATGACTACAGTATATACGTGGTTGCTCTTCCACAGTAAGGGAGGAGTCTCATTTTAATAAAAGAGGTGCTTCAAATTTGTGGTCTGCTGCGACATCGCGCGTTTTAACTGTGTGATTATTGGATTTATTTTATTTAAAATGCAATTTTCCACAGTATAAATATCTTTCAAATTTCTTACTTGCAAAGTATAAATGCACGAAATACACGTATGTAAATATCTCCGGCACTTGTTAAAAAAGGAATAAAGTTTGATCTTTGTAGGAATCTTTGTAGATGAAATAAAAAAATGTTAACATCTAACCAAGATGACCCAAATGTACTGAAAGAAAAGCGATGATGTTCATTGTCCATGGTGCTGAAACTGCTTTAGGAGAACAAAAACCTCAAAACTTCACTGTTGTCTTTGTTATTCATGAAGAGCATTTTATTGCATCTTGTCTACCGCCTTTTATGTATGCATGTTTTGTTTGTCACTAACTAATAGCAACGACAAAGGCAATGCAATTCACTTCAGCGAAATTAATTTAAAGAAGCGACAGCAATAGCTTGACTCAAATTATGTGGCAACTACAAAATAAATAAATAAACTCTGCAAAGCTTCTATATAAATTCTAACATTTTGTATACAACTTGGGTTCCTTACCTTCTCTGTGGTCGGAAGAGTTTGGGTTCGTGTAAATGTGTCTTCTCCATTAATGCTGATCAGTTCCGCGTCTGCTGGTGGAAATGGCGAGGGGAAAACCACTACATCACTCTTTATTGTGTCTGAACTAAAACACACGTCGTACTGTTGTGTAGATTTAGAGAAGGACCAGCTGCCATCTGGATGTGTGCTGATCACTGGTGCGCTGTACCTGCTGAAACTGCCGTCTGTCCTGTAGCATTTAGCTACTATCAAACCCACGAGACTCAGTAAAAAGATGACCGATACTGACGCAATAGCGATGAGCAGATACAGATTTAGTTTTGAAAAGCTCTCTTCTTTAACAGGAACTTTGAATGATGCCTGTATGTCGTCCAGACTCTCAACAACCACTACATCCATGGACATAGTCGCTGAGAGTGATGGCTCTCCATTATCAAACACTGTGATCAGAAGTGGGTGAGTTTTTAAGTCATTGTCACTCATTCGTCTCTTAGTCCTTATTTCTCCAGTGCTGCTTCCAATGCGGAAGAGATTCGTTCCTTTGGGTTCAGTTAGATGATAATAAAGAAGTGCGTTATATCCAGAGTCAGCATCAACAGCTCTGATCTTAGCTACAAAGTATCCCGCTTCAGCAGAGTAGGGAATGTTCTCACTATTAACTGATCCAGGTTCAGAATAAGGCGGTAAAATAACCGGATTGTTGTCATTCTCATCCAAAATAAATACATTTACAGTCGAATTACTGCTCAGAGGAGGAACACCAGAGTCCGTTGCCATAACTTGAAATTGAAATCTTTTCGTTTCTTCGTGATTAAATGATTGCAAACTGAATATTTCTCCACTTAAAGAGTTTATATTTATCAGTGTTGTTATAGGAACACTGGAGCTGGAACTGTCTAACAGTGAATATGAAAGTTCTGCGTTCTCACCAGTGTCTGAATCACTAGCGGATACTTTTGTCACGAGACCTCCAGCTTGACCATTCTCACTTAGAAAAGCGTTAATAACGACAGCTGGGAAATGTGGAGCATTGTCATTAACATCAGAGATATGTACAGTTATAACAGTGCTGCTAGAAAGAGACGGAGTTCCTTCATCTGCAGCTGTAATTGTGATGTTATACAGGGAAACACTCTCTCTGTCCAAATGTTCGTTTACCACTAGAGAATAATGATTGTTATATGATGTCTCCAGTTTGAAAGGAAACGAGCCTTTTAGTGCACAGTGTACGATGCCATTTTTACCTCCATCTTTATCAGACACTGTGACCAAAGCAACTGCAGTTCCTGATTTTGTGTCTTCTTTCACACTTTTCAACAGTGGAGTCACATTTATCTCTGGTGCATTATCATTTTCATCCATAACTTCTATTAAAACTTTGCATTGTGTGCTCTTTGGTGGACTGCCTTTATCTTTTGCTTGAGCTCGTAATTCAATGGCAGGATTTTCTTCGTAATCTATTTGCCCTTTTACAACAATTTGTCCGGTTTCGGGGATAATTTCAAATAGATCTTTCTTTTTTCCATGACCAACTAAAGAATACACAATTTCGCGGTTTATGCCTTCATCCAAATCAGAGGCAAACACAGATAAAACTTTCGCACCAGCAGCAACATTTTCCTTCAGTTTGACTTTGTAAAGAGGTTGATTAAACACTGGATTATTGTCGTTAACATCCAGTACATTAATAACAATATTTAAAGTTCCAGACTTGGGTGGTTTTCCTCCATCTACACCGGTTAGCACTAACTTAATCATCGCTTGTTTCTCTCGATCTAAAGCCTTGTTCAGCACTAACTCAGCAGAAAGACTCTGATCTTCACTCTGTGTTTCTAGACTGAAATGTTCATTCGGACTCAGTTTGTACTCTTTCAACGAATTACTGCCAACATCAGAGTCTTCGGCTACAGGGAGAGGAAATCTCTCTCCAGGGATTGCATTCTCACTAATATTCAAAGTAAATATTTTAACAGGAAAATGTGGAGCGTTGTCGTTTATATCCAAAATCTTAATCTCCACCCTGTAAAGATGGTGAGGATTTTCAGCCAGGGCCTCTATATTCAAAGAGCATTTCTGATTCGACAAACATAACTCTTCACTGTCAATTCTTTCTTTAACAAACAGCACGCCAGTTTTCAGATTTACGTCAAAATACTTCTTATTTGTTCCAGAGACAATCTCAAACATACGAGATTCCAGTTCATGAACATTTATGTTCAGGTCTTTCGCTATATTCCCAACAACTGTCCCCTTATTTACCTCTTCCGGTACGGAATAGACGATCTGAGCAAACGCAGAATCCAGCAGAAAAAGAAAAAATATAAATCCACACTCGAAATATCCCATTAACACCATAATGGTGATTCACAAGTTGCTTGAAGAAAGAAAAAGGTCAACGAGAGTATTTCTCCTTTGCATTCAGGAAACACAAGACGAACTAGAAACCAACATGTCTGACCTGCATATACACTAACACTGAGATTCTAAGAGAGAGAGAGAGAGAGAGAGAGAGAGAGAGAGAGAGAGAGAGAGAGAGAGAGAGAGGCTTCAGAGTAAAGACTATAAACATTTAACTGACGGTCTGTAGTGACACCATGTGCTGAAACTATGCCATAGCCTACTAGAAAAATCTATTTACACAAACGTTAAAATGAGAAACAGCAAATGTAAGGAAATGACACAACAACACACTAATATAATACAGAAAAGTAACGCAAAAATATACCACAATCTAATATTATTTACTATCAGCATCACACATGAATTACATAATAAGACGGCAAACAGACTATATAGTCAAAAATAAGAAAGTGAAGCATGTTACGATATGCAAGCTCTTTAAAAAGCAGTGGTTGATTAGCACGTCATAACAGAACGTTGTTATAACAAAATAATGATCCGCTGAAAGAGCTGCACTGTTATAGGGCGAATAGGCCAGAGATTTTAATATAATCGGGAAAAAAGCATGTCTCTTACGTTGTATGGATGAAGCAGTCAGGACCGTAATTGTAAGTGTATTGTTATTATTACAACTAATAATAATAATAATATTAATAACAGAGATTCATCTTCGTTCTGGCCTTTGCAGCTTGCATTTTAATTGCTTATCAATTGTGTTTCCTCTCAGGCCCGGTTCCAGAACTAAATCACTGAGGGTGCTTCCTAAATTAATGAGGGTGCTCTAACATTATACCATCATAGTCGACATTAGGGCGCGACACTGATGGCGCGCGTTGCTATTTTAAAATCAAAATACTTCATTTTTGTATGTAATGGCAAATTGATTATACTTTCGTTTTTTTATTAACTTAATTTAGAAAAAAAAACGTTTGGAGCATTTTTGTTCGTAAAATATAAGTTTTTATTTTATTTTATTATTATTATTTTTAAGGAACAGCGCCCAGGGGTAGACTAATCAGTCTGTTAATTTGATCAGTTTGCCTACTCAAATCATCACGATTTGCATAAAATCTATAGATATGAAATAGTTCAAGTATAAAACAATGTTAGTTTAAACGTTAAACCTAGAGATAAATGTGCGGTATTAGGCGCATATCCAATAGTTTGTGCAGAGAGTGGAAGCTGAAGACACAGGACATGGGCGCCAGTGCATTTTTTTCAGTGGAAGCAATTTAAAATTATCTGTCATTTTTGCTCACAAAGGTAAGAGTAGGTTAATACATCATTCGGTACTGTAAAGGGTGTACTTTTATTTGTGTGCACTTAAAAAAAACGTATAAAATAGTTTTAAATTATTACTTAACGAAATAAAACAAATAGAAAACAAAAACTCTCTCATTATGTAATCCGAAAAGATAAATTTCTCTTTAAAGGCGCGTCCAAAAAGGATTTTTGTTACACTGACTCAGAATACACTAGTTTATTAATATATAACTTAAATAAGCTTTACTCTTTCCGGCCCGACACATTTAGTGTTATTTATTTACCTTTGTGGCAATTTTCAGCATATTGTGTGTTTGAGCGCGGATCTGTTCCAGCTGCGCTGCCGTCTGTAACGGTCTCGAAAGTGAAACCGAAAGTGAAGTCTCCTGTTGTTTCCACCAGCGCGGCATTTTTTTCTTCACCATAATTTATGGATGTCTAAAATATTAAAATAAGGAGAAACCTAAAACAGATAAAACCGGTGCCCGTCCGCCTCTGAACTTTGACGTGAAAATTGGCCTGAAGCCCAGCAACTAGAGGTGTAAAAAAGTCGGGCTAGTCGGCCGAGGCTGAAATGCAACGCTCTAATTGACTGCTTTGATGCGTTACAATATGGTAGGGCATTGTTTTAATGCTTACAGCAGAAAAATAAATGGGTTTTTTTAATGATTACTCACTGGATTGTTATCTAAATCTGCAATAAAATGACATTATTACAGCTTTAACTGAGGGTGCTATTGATTTCGTTTGAGGGTGCTTAGCACCCTCAAGCACCCCCGTAGAACCGGGCCTGTTTCCTCTTGAGATAGCCTATAGATTTTCTGTTTTGTAAATTATTTTAATTATGACATATTCATTTTAAACACACAGTGTTTAATTTTTTGCATGAAAATGTCGGAACTTAAAAGAAAAGAAAAAAACATCCACCAGACAGGACCAGATTAATCCAACACAGTCTCATGAAAATGAGCAACTATTGCTGGTTTTGGCAAATTGGCGACATTTGTACAACCTGTTGACGCCCCAGAGAGGGTTGGGGTTATGGATGCACCTGCATGTTTATTTTTTATTACCAATTGCACGGATTCCTTCGAATCACAAACTGCAATTTTCCTGTAACATTTTAGACCTAAAGTTTGTCGTGATAACAGGTTATGCGTTATTCAAAGGCCACAAAATAAATTAATTTAAAAATAAAAATAAAAATAAAAACAAAGATAACGATAAATCAAAACTACTTAAAAATAGGTTAGTTGAAAATAAGACAGCCACGTTGTAAATACCAATGCCACTTTTTATGGTAGCTACTGGAAACAACTTCAAATAGTTGAGAACAATGATATATCTTAAAAAATAATTGTCAAGCATGAATTTTCTACAATCTTACCTTCCCAGTTGTAGGAAAAGTTTGGGTGCGCGTAAAAGTGTCTTCTCCATTAATGCTGATCAGTTCTGCGTCTGCTGGTGGAAATGGCGAGGGGAAAACCACTACATCACTCTTTATTGTGTCTGAACTAAAACACACGTCGTACTGTTGTGTAGATTTAGAGAAGGACCAGCTGCCATCTGGATGTGTGCTGATCACTGGAGCGCTGTACCTGCTGAAACTGCCGTCTGTCCTGTAGCATTTAGCTGCTATCAAAACCATGAGACTCAGTAAAAAGATGACGGATACTGAGACAATAGCGATGAGCAGATACAGATTCAGATCTGAAAAACTTTCCTCTTTAGAAGGAACTTCCCTGAATGATGTCTTTATGTCATCCAGACTCTCAACCACCACAACATCCATGGACATAGTCGTTGAGAGTGATGGCTCTCCATTATCAGACACTGTGATCAGAAGTGGGTGAGTTTTTAAGTCATTGTCACTCATTCGTCTCCTAGTCCTTATTTCTCCAGTGCTGCTTCCAATGCGGAAAAGATTCGTTCCTTTGGGTTCAGTTAGATGATAAGACAGAAGTGCGTTATATCCAGAGTCAGCATCAACAGCTCTGATCTTGGCTACAAAGTAGCCCGCTTCAGCAGAGTAGGGAATGTGCTCACTATTAACTGATCCAGGTTCAGAATAAGGCGGTAAAATAACCGGACTGTTGTCATTCTCATCCAGAATAAACACATTTACAGTCGCATTACTGCTCAGAGGAGGAACACCAGAGTCTGTTGCCATAACTTGAAACTGAAATCGTCTCGTTTCTTCATGATTAAATGATTGCAAACTGAATATTTCTCCACTTAAAGAGTTTATATTTATCAGTGTTGTTATAGGAACACTGGAGCTGGAACTGTCTAACAGTGAATATGAAAGTTCTGCGTTCTCACCAGTGTCTGAATCATCAGCTGAAACTTTTGTCACAAGACTTTCAGCTTGACCATTCTCACTTAGAAAAGTGTTAATAACGGGAGCTGGGAAATGTGGAACATTGTCATTAACATCAGAGATATGTACAGTTATAACAGTGCTGCTGGAAAAAGACGGAGTTCCTTCATCTGCAGCTGTTATTGTGATGTTATACAGAGAAACACTCTCTCTGTCCAGAGGTCCATCTACCACTAGAGAATAATGATTGTTATATGAGGTCTCCAGTTTGAAAGGAAACGAGCCTCTCAGTGCACAGTGTACAATGCCATTTTTACCCCCATCTTTATCAGACACTGAGAATAAAGCAACTGCAGTTCCCGGTTTTGCATCCTCTTTTACGCTTTCCAAGAGAAGATTCGTAACTATCTCTGGCGTGTTGTCATTCTCGTCCACAACTTCTATTAAAACTTTGCAGTGTGTACTTTTAGGGGGGCTGCCTTTGTCTCTCGCCTGAACCCGCAGTTCAATTCCCGAGTCTTCCTCGTAATCAATTTGTCCTTGAACAACTATTTCCCCCGAGTTAGAATTAATTGTAAAACGGTGCGTTTCATCGGTATTTTCATGATTAAGAAATGAATACTGAATTTCACTGTTGACGCCCTCATCCAAATCACTGGCAGAAACAGAAACTATTTTGGTTCCAATTGGTGTGTTTTCCTTTACTTTAACTTTGTACAAAGATTTGCTGAAAACAGGTTTATTATCGTTTACATCCATGACATTAACAACAATACTCAATGTTCCAGATTTGGGAGGTTTTCCTCCGTCGATAGCGGTGAGTATTAAGTGAATAGTATCTTGTTTCTCTCTGTCTAAAGCTTTCTGTAGTACTAATTCAGCAGATGTACTCTTTTGCCCGCTATGAACATCTAAAGAAAAATATTCATTTGAACTGAGTTTGTAGTCTTTCAATGAACTGCTGCCGATATCTGAATCTTTTGCAATTGGAAGAGGAAATCTTTCCCCTAAATTTGCATCCTCTGTAACATTTAGCATATGAGTGCTGTCTGGAAAAAATGGAGCATTGTCATTCACATCCACAATTAAAATTTCAAGTCGATAAAGTCTGTGAGGATTCTGAGCAAGAGCTTCTAAATTCAACGCACATTTCTGATTACTGCCACACAACTCCTCACGATCAATCCGGTCTTTGACAAACAGTGAGCCCGTTTTCATATTTACATCAAAATACTTTGCATTTGATCCAGGCATAATCTGAAACATACGTGATTCTAGTTCCGGGGCACTGATTTTCAGGTCTTTTGCTATATTCCCGATCACAGTTCCTTTATTCACCTCCTCGGAGACGGAATAGACGATCTGGCCAAGCGAAGATTCCCATAAAGACAGAAACAGAACGATCCAAAAGCAGTAAAACTCTTTAACATCCATGATTGTGAAGCAAAATGTTCTGCAGCTATTTAATGTAAAAACAATTAAAACAGCTAAACAGACCTCTCTCTATACAATCCGACATCACGAAGCAGAAG
The DNA here is from genome assembly GCF_049309525.1 of Garra rufa. NCBI lineage: Eukaryota > Metazoa > Chordata > Actinopteri > Cypriniformes > Cyprinidae > Garra > Garra rufa. Next base: position 23,557,287 of record NC_133383.1, read on the forward strand.
CAACTATAAGCCTTGGTTATTTACGCCCCTTCAACGCATTTCCTCTTGTTGTGATGCTGTAAAGGAGGAGCTCAGATAACTCTCAAAGTTATGGTCTGCAGTGACACCACGTGTTGTAAAAGTGGAGAGACAATCAATTTTTTTTTTCAAATATTGTTTTCAAAAAACAAAGAATTAACCAAACGCATCACCTTCTAAATAAAGTCAAATGTAGGCCTTCAAATCTACGCAATCGTCAGGAAACAGAAAAAAAAAATGCAAATAGAAATATTGAGAAGGAATATACGATGTTACTGCCGCTGTCCGCGGTACTGAAGTGATTTTGCTTTTTAAATACAAAATACGCTATAGTTAAGCCATGAAACAAACAAAGTCAACAAACAGACAGCAGCATGCTATAAAAAGGTAACTGCTCCAACATACAGAAATCTTTAAGTAGGCTAAAAAAAAGTCGGTTTATAAATAGGCTATACACTGTCTTCCGGTGTACAGAAGCAAGTCACTGAGAAAGCAGAAATGCAGGAGAAGCAAATCAAATTCTATCACGAAGTCTCAAAGCTCTAAAGTGATATAGGAATACAAATACGCCAGAGTCACGAGACACAAATAATTTACAAAACTAAAATGTATCATCTTAACAAGTTCGTGGAAATAATACTTTTTCAACAAAAACATACGACGTCACCGCCGCTGTCCGTGGTACTGAAGTGATTTTGCTTTTTAAATACAAAATAGGCTATAGTTAAGCCATAAAACAAATAAATGGAGAGAAAAAAAAAACAGCAGCATGGTATCAAATTGTAATTGTCCAAAAAAGGCAAGCAAGCAAAAACACAGTACAAGCAAATCAGATTCTATTGATAAAATCCAAAAGCAGTACAGTGACATTAATACAAATATGTCAGAGTCACGAGGTGCCTGGATAACTTACAAAACTAAAATGTATCATCTTAACAACAAGTTTAAAATTCGTGGAAATATTACTTCTTCCACTTTGCCACAGCATCCAGTATTTAACATGTTAACTTGAGTTTGGGTTCTTCTATTTATTTTATAAATATATAAACGGAAAAAAAAACTAAACATAAACATCGTTGATAATTTTACTTTTGCAAGTAAAGTATAGTAGAAGTAAACTAAAATTTTGTCTTACCTTAGCTGTAGAGTGATAGGAATACAAATATGCCAGTCATGAGATGCTGGAATAACTTACAAAACTAAAATGGGTAACACTTTAGAATAATGGGCCGTTGTTAACAAGTAACTATGCAGGAAGTAATAGGTAGTTCTACGTTAACACTTCACTTAATACTATTAACTAATATAGAAGCAAGATTAACTAAGCAGTAGGTAATTGCTAATTTTGGACAAAGGTAGTCCCTTATTAGGTATTTGATAATTACTAAAGAAAAAATTGTCATTGAGAACTACTTGTGAACTGTGACCAATTCATAAAGAATAACTAATTAATTATCACAACAGTAACATTTATAAAATCAACAATTAGGTTCTTTGTGCAAACTAATTTATGAAAACCACCACCATCACCGGTTGAAATTGTGACTCTGACCAAAATATGAATGGATGTGTTCTCTGTTCATTTCAAACAAACATATAATTTATTTAATTAGGATGTAATGCCAGCAATGATTGGATTCTCATGATTGGATTATTTCACTATTGTGAGCTGCATGCATTTAGTTCAATGTTGTTGTTTTTTTTTTAGTATTCTGGGGCAGGCTTCTCTTTAGTGTGATAGTAAATGTTATTTTGCTTCCGTAATGAAGACATTAACTGCATTTATTTTTTTTTAGTATTCTGGGGCAGGCTTCTCTTTAGTGTGATAGTAAATGTTATTTTGCTTCCGTAATGAAGACATTAACTGCATTTATTTTGTTAAGCACAAACACAACATTTTCCACATTACAATGTCTGTTAGAATATCAGTATAGTGCTTCAAAGAAATGCATGGCTGTAGAGTATGTCATATAAAATATGATAAAAACTGTTTATTGTAAATTACTTGCAAAATCCATCTTAACCCCTCAATAATAACTCAAGTGTTACCTTGTCAGTCCACATGAACTACTACTGTGATCTGGCCCATTAACCCTTCACTAATAACTCAAGTGTTACCTTGTAAGTCCGCATGAACTACTACTGTGATCTGGCCCATTATTTTAAAGTGAAAAACATGTTAACCCCTCAATAATAACTCAAGTGTTACCTTGTCAGTCCGCATGAACTACTAATGTGATCTGGCCCATTATTTTAAAGTGAAAAACATGTTAACCCCTCAATAATAACTCAAGTGTTACCTTGTCAGTCCGCATGAACTACTAATGTGATCTGGCCCATTATTTTAAAGTGAAAAACATCTTAACCCTTCACTAATAACTCAAGTGTTACCTTGTAAGTCCACATGAACTACTAGTGTGATCTGGCCCATTATTTTAAAGTGAAAAACATCTTAACCCCTCACCAACATGTCTATATGCAACGTGATCTAATGATAATTCGTATGTATTTACATAAAATGTGGTTCTACAAAACGTACATTTACTTACGTTTTTCCAGACACTAAAACATACAATACTGACATATTTACAGCATCTAAACATACAAATACTTAGTATTTTTAGCATTTTAAGGTCTACAAAATGTTAAACAAGACTACACTTTAAACCATTAAAATAAATGACATTTCTGCAATCGTTTAACCATTCATGTAATATTAGCTTCGTTTGCCGTGGTGGGACACAAAAGGCGTTTTCTCCGACATGCTGTGACTAACAATACAACCATAAAATGCACCGAACACGCATCATAATCATAAAATCAAACAATTTTATTTGTACGCTGTAATCCAGATCTTCAGAATTCATACGATTGTGAGGAACAGACCCAAATTCAAGCCTTTATATGACGATCGTGACATCTCCATCCCGAGCAGCGACTCCAGCAGCAACAGCAAAAAAAAACCCGCGCTGCAGTGCATTTAACAATTCAAATACAAACGCACCAGGAAATTACAGGCTTTACGGCAGGAAAATCGAACGTTCATTGGCTCTTGCCAGCATTCGCTACAGATTACGACATGCCGTGTTTCTGGTGAGATTTGTTTGAACGATGCGCAGGCGCCATCACGGAGAGGATCAGGATAATGTTTTCAGCAATCAGCAACCAAAAATCCTACTCTGTACCTCAAAGAAACCTACTGTATTCCGCCAGAGACGACTGCGGCTGCAAACGCTTCGTCATTTGGATTACTTTTTGGCACGGCTGTTGACATTTTTGCAATGAATAAATGATTGCGATTGCACGTTTCCATCTTTCATGTTTTTTCTTTATTACTGTACAGAGAGAGTTATGGTTAATGTTATGTTTAGAGGTAGGAGTGTGATTAGTGACTATACATTTTTTTATGCTATATTGTTATCGAAATGAGAATTTTCCTGCATATTTTGGTCAGTTAACGTTACGTTTTATATATTACATTTTAAATTACTTATTAATATAATGAAAAAATGCATATTTGCTGTAAAATGGTTTAGGTTTGGGGGTAGGTTAAGGGGGCTATCTAAATCGCTTATTAATGAAATGATAAATTTGCATATTTGCTATAAAATTGGTAGGTTTATGTTTGGGGGTATTATGTTTGGGGGACATTTTAAAATTAAAGTAAAATTAAACTCTTAAAATAAATTTGGCACAGTAAATATACCTAGCCACAAGCAAGGTAACACTTGAGTTATTAGTGAAGGGTTAAGATGTTTTTCACTTTAAAATAATGGGCCAGATCACACTAGCAGTTCATGCAGACTGACAAGGTAACACTTGAGTTATTATTGAGGGGTTAACATGTTTTTCACTTTAAAATAATGGGCCAGATCACACTAGCAGTTCATGCAGACTGACAAGGTAACACTTGAGTTATTATTGAGGGGTTAACATGTTTTTCACTTTAAAATAATGGGCCAGATCACACTAGTAGTTCATGCAGACTGACAAGGTAACACTTGAGTTATTATTGAGGGGTTAACATGTTTTTCACTTTAAAATAATGGGCCAGATCACACTAGTAGTTCATGCAGACTGACAAGGTAACACTTGAGTTATTATTGAGGGGTTAACATGTTTTTCACTTTAAAATAATGGGCCAGATCACACTAGTAGTTCATGCAGACTGACAAGGTAACACTTGAGTTATTATTGAGGGGTTAACATGTTTTTCACTTTAAAATAATGGGCCAGATCACACTAGTAGTTCATGCAGACTGACAAGGTAACACTTGAGTTATTATTGAGAGGTTAACATGTTTTTCCACTTTAAAATAATGGGCCAGATCACACTAGTAGTTCATGCAGACTGACAAGGTAACACTTGAGTTATTATTGAGAGGTTAACATGTTTTTCACTTTAAAATAATGGGCCAGATCATACTAGTAGTTCATGCAGACTGACAAGGTAACACTTGAGTTATTATTGAGAGGTTAACATGTTTTTCACTTTAAAATAATGGGCCAGATCACACTAGTAGTTCATGGGGACTGACAAGGTAACACTTGAGTTATTATTGAGGGGTTAAGATGGATTTTACAAATAATTTACAGTAAACTTGCACTGAAGCACTAGTGATATTCAGACATTGTACTGTGAAAAATGTTTTTTGTACTTTACAAAATAAATGCAGTTAATGTCTTCATTACGGAAGTAAAAGAACATAATTATTTACTATCACACTAAAGAGAAGCCTGCCCCAGAATACTATTAATACTAATACTAAAAAAAAAAAAACATTGAACATTGAACTAAATGCAGCTCATAATAGTGAAATAATCCAATCATGAGCATCAAATCATTGCTGGCATTACATCCTAATTAAAGAAATTATATTATATGTTTGTTTGAAATGAACAGAGAACACATCCAGTCATATTTTGGTTTTTTATAAATTTTACTGTTGTGATAGTTAATTAGTTATTCTTTATGAATTGGTCACAGTTCACAAGTAGTTCTCAATGACAAATTTTTCTTCAGTAATTATCAAATACCTAATAAGGGACTACCTTTGTCCAAAATTAGCAATTACCTACTGCTTAGTTAATCTTGCTTCTATATTAGTTAATAGTATTAAATTAAGTGTTAATGTAGAACTACCTATTACTTCCTGCATAGTTACTTGTTAACAACGGCCCATTATTCTAAAGTGTTACCCTAAAATGTATATCTTCTAGGTTGATCCTCTAACAACAAGTTTAAAATTCGTGGAAATGTTACTTTTTCCACTTTGCCACAGCATCCTGTATTATACTTGCTTATTGAGATTGGAGTTTTCTATTTATTTTAGAAATATATAAACAGAAAAAAGAAAGTAAACATAAACGTCGCTAATAATTTTACATTTGCAAGACAAGTACAGTACTAAAACTAAACTGAAATTCTATGTCTTACCTTTCCAGTGGTAGGAAGAGTTTGCGTGCGCGTAAGAGTATCTTCTCCATTAATGCTGATTAGTTCCGCGTCTGCTGGTGGAAACGGCGAAGGGAAAACCACTACATCACTCTTTATTGTGTCTGAGCTAAAACACACGTCGTACTGTTGTGTAGATTTAGAGAAGGACCAGCTGCCGTCTGGATGTGTGCTGATCACTGGTGCGCTGTACCTGCTGAAACTGCCGTCTGTCCTGTAGCATTTAGCTGCTATTAAACCCAGGAGACTCAGTAAAAAGATGACTGACACTGAGACAATAGCGATGAGCAGATACAGATTCAGATCTGAAAAACTCTCTTCTTTAACAGGAACTTCTCTGAATGATGTCTTTATGTCATCCAGACTCTCAACAACCACAACATCCATGGACATAGTCGCTGAGAGGGATGGTTCTCCATTATCAGACACTGTGATCAGAAGTGGGTGAGTTTTTAAGTCATTGTCACTCATTCGTCTCTTAGTCCTTATTTCTCCAGTGCTGCTTCCAATGCGGAAGAGATTCGTTCCTTTGGGTTCAGTTAGATGATAAGACAGAAGTGCGTTATATCCAGAGTCACCATCAACAGCTCTGATCTTGGCTACAAAGTATCCCGCTTCAGCAGAGTAGGGAATGTTCTCACTATTAACTGATCCAGGATCAGAATAAGGCGGTAAAATAACCGGACTGTTGTCATTCTCATCCAAAATAAATACATTTACAGTCGCATTACTGCTGAGAGGAGGAACACCAGAGTCTGTTGCCATAACTTTAAACTGAAATCGTCTCGTTTCTTCGTGATTAAATGAGTGCAAACTGAATATTTCTCCACTTAAAGCGTTTATATTTATCAGTGTTGTTATAGGAACACTGGAGCTGGAACTGTCTAACAGTGAATATGAAAGTTCTGCGTTCTCACCAGTGTCTGAATCATCAGCTGACACTTTTGTCACGAGACCTCCAGCTTGACCATTCTCACTGAGAAAAGCGTTAATAACGGGAGCTGGGAAATGTGGAGCATTGTCATTAACATCAGAGATATGTACAGTCATAACTGTGCTGCTAGAAAGAGACGGAGTTCCTTCATCTGCAGCTGTAATTGTGATGTTATACAGAGAAACACTTTCTCTGTCCAGAGGTCTGTCTACAACTAGAGAATAATGATTGTTATATGACGTCTCCAGTTTGAAAGGAAACGAGCCTTTCAGTGCACAGTGTACAATGCCATTTTTACCTCCATCTTTATCAGACACTGTGACTAAAGCAACTGCAGTTCCTGACTTTGTATCTTCTTTCACACTTTCCAACAGAGGAGTCACAATTATCTCTGGTGCATTATCATTTTCATCCACAACTTCTATTAAAACTTTACAGTGTGTACTCCTTGGTGTACTTCCTTTATCTCTTGCTTGAACTCGTAACTCAATGGCAGGATTCTCCTCGTAATCTATTTGCCCCTTTACAACAATATCTCCAGTCTCGGGGATAATGTCAAATAGATCCTTCTTTTTTCCATGACCAACAAATGAGTACATAATTTCACGGTTTATTCCTTCGTCCAAATCAGTAGCGAACACAGAGATAACTTTTGTACCAGCAGCAACATTTTCTTTTAGTTTGACTTTGTAAAGAGGTTGATTGAACACTGGATTATTGTCGTTAACATCCATTACGTTTATAATGATATTTACAGTTCCCGATTTAGGTGGTTTTCCTCCATCTACACCGGTTAGCAATAACTTAATCATCGCTTGTTTCTCTCGATCTAAAGCCTTGTTCAGCACTAACTCAGCAGAAACACTCTGGTCTTCACTCTGTGTATCTAGACTGAAATGTTCATTCGGACTCAGTTTGTACTCTTTAAGCGAATTACTGCCAACATCAGAGTCTTCGGCTACAGGGAGAGGAAATCTCTCCCCAGGACTGGCTGTTTCAGTCATATTTATAGTAAATACTTTAACAGGAAAATGTGGCGCATTGTCGTTTATATCCAAGATCTTAATCTCCACCCTGTAAAGACGATGAGGATTTTTAGCAAGGGCCTCTATATTCAAAAAGCATTTCTGATTCGACAAACATAACTCTTCACGGTCAATTCTGTCATTAACAAACAGCACGCCAGTTTTCAGATTTACGTCAAAATACTTCTTATTTGATCCAGAGACAATCTCAAACATACGAGATTCCAGTTCATGAACATTCATGCTCAGGTCTTTCGCTATATTCCCAACAGCTGTCCCCTTATTTACCTCTTCCGGTACGGAATAGACGATCTGAGTAAACGCAGAATCCAGCAAAAAAAGGAAAAACATAAATCCACACTGGAAATATCTCATAAAGGCCATGATAATCATTCACAACTGGCTTGGTCGCAGTAAAAACAAGAAATAAACGCTCGAGAATCTAGTATTTCGTTCTAGCATTCAGGAAACACGAGACAAAACAGCAACATCACGTCTCAGAAGCAAATACACTCACTAAAACCAAGAATCAGAGAGAGAGAAGCTGCGTAGAACAAACCATACATATTCAACTGACGGTCTGCAGCGACACCATGTGCCTAAACTGCATTATAACAGGAATATTCTATTTGCAAAACCAGAAACACTATACTGAGACAAAACAACGACGTCAGCATCAGCTATACTTAAAGTAATTCAAAGCTTAAAAGCAATTCAAAAAATACTTAGTATAATATTGCACAGCATAATAAACACATGAATAATCTAATAAGACTGCAAAAAATCAAACGGATACTTGTTACAACAGGACGTATACTTTGTAAAATCCAATAGTCAATTAAACAGGTCATAACAGACAATTGCTACAACAGAATTAATGACCCGGTAAGTGAGCTGCACAGTGATACGACGAAATAGTCAAATCGGTTAATATAATGGATAGAATACATAACTTGAACACTATATTGACGAAGCACTGAATACTATTATTATTATTAGATATATTTTCATTTTTTGTGGAAAGTTCCATGGATGTTAAAGGTTTATGGATGTTAAACCTTTCTTTAAGAGCGTAGGCCTACTGCTTTTTTAAATTGTAAAACATATCAATCAAAATGCCTACTATAATTAAATCGGAGTGTCTATTTACACTAGGTGCAAATAGCCGGTCTTGTTGGCAGAGGCTATTTACACTAACTCCACCCACCAATGTATGATTGGAATAGTCAACATTACAAAAGATGAAAAAAAAAAAAAAAAATGGTCCCTTTTCAAATCTCATATCATATCAGAAAGGTATTTATTTTTAATAAAAATGAAAGACATAATTGAAAAGTTGAAAATAAAGTATCGGTTAGGGTTAGGGTAGGCGTAGGGCTTATAAATTTAATTAAAACTATAATTTACACTAAGTACGTAATTACTGCATACTGTTTTAATTTACTACAATAGTGAGGTGCAGATAATTGCGTCTATTTGCAATAGATATTATAAATATCAGAAAATCCTGCTATTTCAACGTAGTGTAAATAGAATCTATAGCTATTTGCACTTAGTGTAAATAGAACCCATTGTTATTTTTCACTTAGTGCAAATAGCCGCTGTCTAATTAAATACACTGTGATTGTTTTAATGCTTGAAAATATTATAACATTTTAAAATATCCACTACAAAGGACCAGGGGTGCGTTTCCCGAAAACGTTCTTGCGCTATCTTGCGCTATGAAGAGTTTAGCTCCAACCCAAAACAAATACACTTGAAAAAGATCATCGATGTATTTAAGATTACTAGAAAGCTGCAGGCAGGTGTGTTTGATTATAGCAAAGTCCTTTTAAGACAAGTCATGTCACTCGGCAGCCATCTTTGAAACGCCTCTCGGGCATCCAAGTGCAGCTCCTATCTCTTTGAATGGGGAAACATCAAATTCTCCAAAACTGTTCGCCAAACTTACAATTAAATTTCATATTTGAAATCGCCAAAGAAATCCAACAAGAACTGCCTCATAAATATAGTTCCTTGTGCTTTAATAGCGTTAAAAAAACGCTTATTTTTCCGGCTAGATGAGCCAGTGCGCATGCGCAGTACAGAACGCACGTCTTAGAGCGCCGACTGTTTCTATAGCAACCAGGACTTTAACTGCAGCTGTAGTGACGCGCTGACTTTACTCATCAACGATTGGCTCTTTCACTAAGAAGGCGGAGCTTTGTGGCCATGATGACCGTTGCATTTTTCCCCATTCAAAACTACACGAGTGACATGTCTTTGGTATTCTATAGTCTTTGATTATAGTTGGACCTAAACTCTGCAGGACAATGGCCCTCCAGGACCGAAGTGGCCCAGCCCTGCCTTAAGAGGTTGCTTAAGTTGTACCTTCTTACGTGCGAACTTACCAGGTGCTGTCCATGTCAGTGGTGCTGAATTGGTTGTTATATCGATGCGTCGAGAGTGGATTATTCACTCTGTGCAGGGGCTGCTTCAGTGCGTTATGTAAAAAAAACGGTGTTCTTCATAAAATTAAATTTGTAAGGAACTTATGAAAGGACTTTTTTATTTCAGATTCTGACATGGTAGCCATAAGACTAAAGTTTTAGAGCACATAAACAAAATAGTTCCGCGGACGGCGCCGTCTTTGAACAGACCCATTCGCTGTACCGCTGGTATAGTTTGACCAAACTGTCCACCACAATCATTCACTTTAAATAGACTCCTAAGCCTTTACCGCCTAATGGTTTGCTAGCTGATGTACCTTTGGATTATATAATTAAAAAGCTAACAACCATAAGTCTAATCACAATGTTTATTCTTTGCATGAAAACACTTCAGTTATCTTAACTGAACACTGGGTGTATTACAGCTTAAGAATTATATTCGTATAGACTGAGATGTAAAGAACTGTGAACTGTCAACAGTGATAAGGTATAGCTAAGAGTGGTCCAGACCAACCTTAAGAAAGTATGACATATAGAATGTAAAAGCCTGTATTCTTCAAACGCCATATCATTGACAAAGCAACAACAACAATTATTCAGCTGAATTAATTATTAATTATCCATTAATTATCCAACACTAATTTTAAAAGAACTGCTTACCTTCCCAGTGGTAGGAAGAGTTTGGGTGCGCTTAAAAGTGTCTTCTCCATTAATGCTGATCAGTTCCGCGTCTGCTGGTGGAAACGGCGAGGGGAAAACAACCACATCACTCTTTATTGTGTCTGAACTAAAACACACGTCGTACTGTTGTGTGGATTTAGAAAAGGACCAGCTTCCGTCTGGATGTGTGCTGATCACTGGACCGCTGTACCTGCTGAAACTGCCGTCTGTCCTGTAGCATTTAGCTACTATCAAACCCACGAGACTCAGTAAAAAGATGACTGATACTGAGACAATAGCGATGAGCAGATACAGATTCAGATCTGAAAAACTCTCCTCTTTAGCAGGAACTTCTCTGAATGATGTCTTTATGTCATCCAGACTCTCAACCACCACAACATCCATGGACATAGTCGCTGAGAGTGATGGCTCTCCATTATCAGACACTGTGATCAGAAGTGGGTGAGTTTTTAAATCATTGTCATTCATTCGTCTCTTAGTCCTTATTTCTCCAGAGCTGCTTCCAATGCGGAAGAGATTCGTTCCTTTGGGTTCAGTTAGATGATAAGACAGAAGTGCGTTATATCCAGAGTCAGCATCAACAGCCCTGATCTTGGCTACAAAGTATCCCGCTTCAGCAGAGTAGGGAATGTTCTCACTATTAACTGATCCGGGTTCAGAATAAGGCGGTAAAATAACCGGACTGTTGTCATTCTCATCCAGAATAAACACATTTACAGTCGCATTACTGCTCAGAGGAGGAACACCAGAGTCTGTTGCCATAACTTGAAACTGAAATCGTCTCGTTTCTTCGTGATTAAATGATTGCAAACTGAATATTTCTCCACTTAAAGAGTTTATATTTATCAGTGTTGTTATAGGAACACTGGAGCTGGAACTGTCTAACAGTGAATATGAAAGTTCTGCGTTCTCACCAGTGTCTGAATCATCAGCTGACACTTTTGTCACGAGACCTCCAGCTTGACCATTCTCACTTAGAAAAGCGTTAATAACGGGAGCTGGAAAATGTGGAGCATTGTCATTAACATCAGAGATATGTACAGTTATAACAGTGCTGCTAGAAAGAGGCGGAGTTCCTTCATCTGCAGCTGTAATTGTGATGTTATACAGAGAAACACTCTCTCTGTCCAGAGGTCCATCTACCACTAGAGAATAATGATTGTTATATGACGTCTCCAGTTTGAAAGGAAAAGAGCCTTTCAGTGCACAGTGTACAATGCCATTTTTACCTCCATCTTTATCAGACACTGTAATTAAAGCAACTGCAGTTCCTGACTTTGTGTCTTCTTTCACACTTTCCATAAGAGGAGTCACAATTATTTCGGGAGAGTTGTCATTCTCGTCCACAACTTCTATTAAAACTTTACAGTGCGTACTTTTAGGAGGGCTGCCTTTGTCTCTCGCCTGAACACGCAGTTCAACTGCAGGGTCTTCCTCGTAATCAATTTGACCTTGAATAACAATTTCCCCTGAGTTAGAATTGATGCTAAACAGGTTCATTTCATCGGTATTTCCATGAAATGAATATTGAATTTCACTGTTGATGCCCTCATCCAAATCACTGGCAGAAACAGAAACTATTTTGGTTCCAATCGGTGTGTTTTCTTTCACTTTAACTTTGTACAAAGGTTTGCTAAAAACAGGTTTATTATCGTTTACATCCATGACATTAACAACAATTTTCAATGTTCCAGATTTAGGTGGTTTTCCTCCGTCAGTAGCAGTGAGTATTAAGTGAATAACGGCTTGTTTCTCTCTGTCTAAAGCTTTCTGTAGTACTAACTCAGCTAGCATACTCTTTTGCCCACTGTGAACATCTATAGAAAAATACTCATTTGAACTGAGTTTGTAGTCTTTCAGAGAATTACTGCCAACATCCGAATCTTTTGCAGCTGGAAGGGGAAATTTGTCCCCCTCATTTGCAATCTCTGTAACATTCACAACATACGTGCTATCTTGAAAAAATGGAGCATTGTCATTTACATCCAAAATTATAATTTCAAATCGGTAAAGTCTGTGAGGATTCTGAGCAAGAGCCTCTAAATTCAACGCACATTTCTGATTACTGCCACACAACTCCTCACGATCAATCTGGTCTTTTACAAGCAGTGAGCCCGTTTTCATATTTACATCAAAATACTTTGCATTTGATCCAGGCATAATCTGAAACATACGAGATTCTAGTTCCTGAGCACTGATTTTCAGGTCTTTTGCTATATTCCCGATCACAGTTGCTTTATTTACCTCCTCGGAGACTGAATAGACAATCTGTCCAAGCGAAGATTTCCATAAAGACAGAAATACAACGATCCAGAAGCCGTACGATTCTATAACATCCATGATTGTGCAGCAAAATGTCCTTTGATTATTTAATGTAAAAACGAATAAAACAGCTAAACAGACCTCTCTCCATACAATCTGACATCACGACGCAGAGCCTACTATAAGCTTTGGTTACTTACTCCCTTTCAACGCATTTCCTCTTTTCTGATGCTGTAAAGGAGGAGCTCAGATAACTCTCAAAGTTATGGTCTGCAGTGCCACCACGTGTTACAAAAGTGAAGAGACAATCAGATGTTACTTCATATATTATTCTCTGAAACAAACAGTGAACCAAACTTCTCACCTTCTATAAAAAGTCAGATCTAGGCCTTCAAATGTACGCAATCATTAGTAAACAGAAAAAAAAAATGCAAATCAGAATATGAAGAAGGAATATAAGACGCCACTGTCGCTGTCCGTGGTACTGACGTGATTTCGCTTTTTAAATATAAAAATGGCAACAATTAAGCCATGAAACAAAGTCAACAAACAGACAGCAGCATGGTATCATGAGGTAATTGTTCCAGCATACAAAAATATCTGTAAGTAGTCTCAAATAAAAATAAAAAAATCTTAACAATATAAAAATTCGCGGAAATATTACTTTTTCAACAGGAATATGCAATGCCACTGCCGCTATCTGTAGTACTGAAGTGATTTTGCTTTTTAATACAAATAAGCTATAGTTCAGCCACAAAACAAACAAAGTCATCAAAGAAACAGCAGGACAATATCAAAAGGTAATTGTTCCAAAAAAAACCACACACACACAAAAACCGGTGTATTAATATATGCTGTCTTCAAGTGTACAAAAGCAAAGTCACTAAGAAAGCAAAATCGCAGTACTCAACGCATCAAACTGTTGATGAAATCCCAAAGCTGTACAGTGATAGGAATACAAAAAAAATCTTACAAAACTTAAATGCAATATCTTAACAAGAAGTCTAAAAAACAAGTCTTTTTCCACTTTGCCACAGCATCCAATATGTTATTTGTTAACTTGAGTTTGAGTTCTAATCATTTTACTTTTGCAAGTCAAGAAGTAAACTAAACTTCTGTCTTACCTTTTCAGTTGTAGGAAGAGTTTGGGTGCGCGTAAAAGTGTCTTCTCCATTAATGCTGATCAATTCTGCGTCAGCTGGAGGAAACGGCGAGGGGAAAACCACCACATCACTCTTTATTGTGTCTGAGCTAAAACACACGTCGTACTGTTGTGTAGATTTAGAGAAGGACCAGCTGCTGTCTGGATGTGTGCTGATCACTGGAGCGCTGTACCTGCTGAAACTGCCGTCTGTCCTGTAGCATTTAGCTACTATCAAACCCACGAGGCTCAGTAAAAAGATGACTGATACTGATACAATAGCAATGAGCAGATACAGATTCAGATCTGAAAAACTCTCCTCTTTAATAGGAACTTCTCTGAATGATGTCTTTATGTCATCCAGACTCTCAACAACCACAACGTCCATGGACATAGTCGCTGAGAGTGATGGCTCTCCATTATCAGACACCGTGATCAGAAGTGGGTGAGTTTTTAAGTCATTGTCACTCATTCGTCTTTTAGTCCTTATTTCTCCAGTGCTGCTTCCAATGCGGAAGAGATTCGTTCCTTTGGGTTCAGTTAGATGATAAGACAGAAGTGCATTATATCCAGAGTCAGCATCAACAGCTCTGATCTTGGCTACAAAGTATCCCGCTTCAGCAGAGTAGGGAATGTTCTCACTATTAACTGATCCAGGTTCAGAATAAGGCGGTAAAATAACCGGACTGTTGTCATTCTCATCCAGAATAAACACATTTACAGTCGCATTACTGCTTAGAGGAGGAACACCCGAGTCTGTTGCCATAACTTGAAATTGAAATCTTTTCGTTTCTTCGTGATTAAATGATTGCAAACTGAATATTTCTCCACTTAAAGAGTTTATATTTATCAGTGTTGTTATAGGAACACTGGAGCTGGAACTGTCTAACAGTGAATATGAAAGTTCTGCGTTCTCACCAGTGTCTGAATCATCAGCTGACACTTTTGTCACGAGACCTCCAGCTTGACCATTCTCACTTAGAAAAGCGTTAATAACGACAACTGGGAAATGTGGAGCATTGTCATTAACATCAGAGATATGTACAGTTATAACAGTGCTGCTGGAAAGAGGCGGAGTTCCTTCATCTGCAGCTGTAATTGTGATGTTATACAGAGAAACACTCTCTCTGTCCAGAGGTCCATCAACCACTAGAGAATAATGATTATTATATGAGGTCTCCAGTTTGAAAGGAAACGAGCCTTTCAATGCACAGTGTACAATGCCATTTTTACCTCCATCTTTATCAGACACTGCGACTAAAGCAACTGCGGTTCCCGGTTTTGCATCCTCTTTTACGCTTTCCAACAGAGGAGTCGTAACTATCTCTGGCGCGTTGTCATTCTCATCCATAACTTCTATTAACACTTTACATTGTGTGCTTTTTGGAGAATTTCCTCTGTCTCTTGCACGAACTCGCAATTCAATAGCAGGATTCTCCTCGTAATCAACTTGCCCTTTCACAACAATATCTCCAGTCTCAGGCATAATGGTAAACAAGTTTTGCTTCTTTCCATGTTCCACAAATGAGTACACAATTTCACTGTTTATGCCTTCATCCAAATCAGAGGCAAACACAGATAAAACTTTAGTACCAGCAGAAACATTTTCTTTTAGCTTGACTTTGTAAAGAGGTTGACTAAATACTGGATTATTATCATTAATATCCATTACGTTTATAATAATATTTAAAGTTCCCGATTTAGGTGGTTTTCCTCCATCTACACCGGTTATCACTAACTTAATTGTCGCTTGTTTCTCTCGATCTAAAGCCTTGTACAGCACCAACTCAGCAGACACACTTTGGTCTTCACTTTGTGTATCTAGAATGAAATGTTCAATCGGGCTCAGTTTGTACTCTTTCAGCGAATTACTGCCAACATCAGAGTCCTCGGCTACAGGGAGAGGAAATCTCTCTCCTGGACTTGCATTTTCGGTAATATTCACAGTAAATTCTTTAACAGGAAAATGTGGCGCATTGTCGTTTATATCCAAAATCTTAATCTCCACCCTGTAAAGACGATGAGGATTTTTAGCAAGGGCCTCTATAGTCAAAGAGCATTTCTGATTCAACACACATAACTCTTCGCGGTCAATTCTTTCATTAACAAACAAAACGCCAGTTTTCAGATTTACATCAAAATACTTCTTATTTGATCCAGTCACAATCTCAAACATACGAGATTCCAGTTCATTAACATTTATGTTCAGGTCTTTCGCTATATTCCCAACAGCTGTCCCCCTATTTACCTCTTCCGGTACGGAATAGACGATCTGAGCAAACGCAGAATCTAGCAAAAAAAGGAAAAATATAAATCCACACTTGAAATGTGCCATAAAAACCATGATGGCTGGATGAGGAAACGTGGCTTCAAGAAAGAAAAAAGGTAAAAGCCAGAGAATCCAGTATTTCTCCTTTGCATTCAGGAAACACAAGACGAAACAGAACCATCATGTCTGAACTGCAGATACACTAACACCAAGATTCTGAGAGAGAGAGAGAGGCGCCAGAATTAAGATTATAAACATTTAACTGACGGTCTGTAGTGACACCATGTGCTGAAACTATGCCATAGCCTGTTAGAAAAATTATACCTACAAAAGCGTTAAAGTGAGAAACAGCAAACTTATTGGGATGACACAACAGCAATCGTAATATTAAAAGTAATCCAACGCAGAAAATTAACGCAAAAATACACCACAGTATAAAATTATCTACTAGCAGGATCAACACATGAATAATCTAATAAATCGGCAAACAGAATAAGTCGTCCAAGAGAAGAAACTGAAGAATATAACGATATAATGCAATCTCTGTAAAAAACAGTGTTCAATTAACATAAAGATATTACAAGATAATGATCCGCTGAGAGAGCTGCACAGTGATATGTTGAATATGCCAAAGGTTTTAATAAAGTAGGGAAAAGAAAATAAAATAAAATAAAAGAAAAGAAAAGAAAAGAAAAGAAAAGAAAAGAAAAGAAAAGAAAAGAAAAGAAAAAAGAAAAGGGTCTGGAACATTGTATGTACGAAGCATTCAGGACCGTGCTTGTAAGTTTTATTAATAATAATAATAATTATTAATAATAATAATAATAATAATAATAATAGAGATTATTTTTTGTCTTTTCATTTCGCATTTTAATTGACTATAATGTGCGTCTTCTTGACATATACATTTAGTTTTGCTAATTAATTTGATTATATTCATTTTACATACAAAGTGGTAATTTTGAAGCATGAAAATGAAAAAAAAAACATGTTTTAAACATCCACCAGACAGAACCAGATTAATCTATCACACTCTCTTCAAAATGTGCTATTTTACATTTTGGCAAACTGGCGACATTTTCTCAAAATTCTTACACCCCACTGAGGGTTGTGTTTAAGGCTGCAACTTCATGTTTACTTTATATTACAAATTGTGCACGTTTTCATTCGAATCACAGAAAATGCTACTTGTTTGCAACATCTTTAGGCCTAAATTTTTGCGTGGTAACAGATTAGATTAGATATTTTACAAGGAAAAAAAAGAATCAAGCTGACTTATACAAAAATAATAGAAAATGTGAATTGAAAACAAGACAGTCACATTGTCAATACCAAAGCCACTATTGTGGCAACTGTTAGAATTAACTGCGAACCGTTGAGATTAATTCACCTCGAAAAATGAATTATTCATTCAAATTCTTAAACGATCTTACCTTTCCAGTGGTGGGAAGAGTTTGGGTGCACGTAAAAGTATCTTCTCCATTAATGCTGATCAGTTCTGCGTCTGCTGGTGGAAACGGTGAGGGGAAAACGACTACATCACTCTTTATTGTGTCTGAACTAAAACACACGTCGTACTGTTGTGTAGATTTAGAGAAAGACCAGCTGCCGTCTGGATGTGTGCTGATCACTGGACCGCTGTACCTGCTGAAACTGCCGTCTGTCCTGTAGCATTTAGCTGCTATCAAACCCACAAGACTCAGTAAAAAGATGACTGATACTGAGACAATAGCGATGAGCAGATACAGATTCAGATCTGAAAAACTCTCCTCTTTAACAGGAACTTCTCTGAATGATGTCTTTATGTCATCCAGACTCTCAACCACCACAACATCCATGGACATTGTTGCTGAGAGTGATGGCTCTCCATTATCAGACACTGTGATCAGAAGTGGGTGAGTTTTTAAGTCATTGTCACTCATTCGTCTCTTAGTCCTTATTTCTCCAGTGCTGCTTCCAATGCGGAAGAGATTCGTTCCTTTGGGTTCAGTTAGATGATAAGACAGAAGTGCATTATATCCAGAGTCAGCATCAACAGCTTTGATCTTGGCTACAAAGTATCCCGCTTCAGCAGAGTAGGGAATGTTCTCACTATTAACTGATCCAGGTTCAGAATAAGGCGGTAAAATAACCGGACTGTTGTCATTCTCATCCAGAATAAATACATTTACAGTCGCATTACTGCTCAGAGGAGGAACACCAGAGTCTGTTGCCATAACTTGAAATTGAAATCTTTTCGTTTCTTCGTGATTAAATGATTGCAAACTGAATATTTCTCCACTTAAAGAGTTTATATTTATCAGTGTTGTTATAGGAACACTGGAGCTGGAACTGTCTAACAGTGAATATGAAAGTTCTGCGTTCTCACCAGTGTCTGAATCATCAGCTGACACTTTTGTCACGAGACCTCCAACTTGACCATTCTCACTTAGAAAAGCGTTAATAACGGGAGCTGGAAAATGTGGAGCATTGTCATTAACATCAGAGATATGTACAGTTATAACTGTGCTGCTAGAAAGAGACGGAGTTCCTTCATCTGCAGCTGTAATTGTGATGTTATACAGAGAAACACTCTCTCTGTCCAGAGGTCCATCTACCACTAGAGAATAATGATTGTTATATGACGTCTCCAGTTTGAAAGGAAACGAGCCTTTCAGTGCACAGTGTACGATGCCATTTTTATCTTTATCTTTATCAGACACTGTAACTAAAGCAACTGCAGTTCCTGACTTTGTGTCTTCTTTCACACTTTCCATAAGAGGAGTCACAATTATTTCGGGAGCGTTGTCATTCTCGTCCACAACTTCTATTAAAACTTTACAGTGTGTACTTTTGGGAGGAACGCCTTTATCTCTCGCCTGAACACGCAGTTCAATTGCAGGATATTCCTCGTAATCAATTTGACCTTGAACAACAATTTCCCCTGAGTTAGAATTTATTGCAAACCGGTTCAGCTCATCGGTATTTCCATGTCCAAGAAATGAATACTGTATTTCGCTATTGATGCCCTCATCCAAGTCACTAGCAGAAACAGTAATAAGTTTGGATCCAATTGGTGTGTTTTCCTTCATTTTAACATTGTACAAAGGTTTGTTGAAAATAGGTTTATTATCGTTAACATCTATGATGTCAACAACAATACTCAGGGTTCCAGATTTAGGAGGTTTTCCTCCGTCAATAGCGGTGAGTATTAAGTGAATAACAGCTTGTTTCTCTCTGTCTAAAGCTTTCTGGAGCACTAACTCAGCTAACATACTCTGTTGCCCGCTATGAATTTCCAAAGAAAAATATTCATTTGAACTGAGTTTGTATTCTCTCAAAGAATTACTGCCAACATCTGGATCTTTTGCAATTGGAAGAGGAAATCTGTCCCCCTCATTTGCAATCTCTGTAACACTGACAGTATAAGTGCTGCCCGGAAAAAATGGTGCATTGTCGTTTACATCTACAATTATAAATTCAAGTCGGTAAAGTCTGTAAGGATTTTGAGCAAGAGCCTCTAAATTTAATGCACATTTCTGATTACTGCCACACAACTCCTCACGATCAATCCGGTCTTTGACAAATAGCGAGCCCGTTTTCACATTTAAATCAAAATACTTTGCATTTGATCCAGGCATAATCTGAAACATACGTGATTCTAGTTCCGGGGCACTGATTTTCAGGTCTTTTGCTATATTCCCGATCACAGTTCCTTTATTTACCTCCTCGGAGACGGAATAGACAATCTGTCCAAGCGAAGATTTCCATAAAGACAGAAATAAAACGACCCAGAAGCCGTACGATTCTGTAACATCCATTATCTTGGAGTAAATTGTTCTGCGATTTATTTGCTGTAAAAACGGTTCAAATAAGCAAACAGACCTCTCTCGACACAATCCGACATCATAACGCAGAAGCTATACCAACAGCAATTGTTATTTACACCCCTTTAACGCATTTCCTCTTGTTCTGATGCTGTAAAGGAGGAGCTCAGATAGCTCTCAAAATCATGGTCTGCAGTGCCACCACGTGTTGGAAAGGTGTAGAGACAATGAAATGTTACTTAATATATTTGTCTTTAAAACAAAGAGTGAACCAAACGTATCACCTTCTAAATAAAGTATAATCTAGGGCTTTAAATCTACGCAATCATTACGAAAAAAAAAATGCATATAGGAATATTGAGAAGGAATATACGATGTCACTGTCGCTGTCCGCGGTACTGAAGTGATTTTGCTTTTTAAATACAAAATAGGCTATAGTTAAGCCCTGAAACAAACAAAGTCAACAAACAGACAGCAGCATGGTATCAAAATTGCTCCAAAATACAGAGATCTGTAAGTAGACTAATATTTAATATTATTAATAATAATCACAAGCTGACTTCCAGACTTCCAGTGTACAAAAGCAAAGTCACTGAGAAAGGAGAAAAGTGGTTTTGCTCTTTAAATACAAAATAAAACATTTACGCAATGAAACATACAAAATGAACACACAAAAAGAAGCATGATATCACGAGATAGTTGTCACAAGACAGAAAGAAAAAAAGACAGACAAACAGACAGAAAGAAAGAAAGAAAGAAAGAAAGAAAGAAAGAAAGAAAGAAAGAAAGAAAGAAAAAAAAGAAAGAAAGAAAGAAAGAAAGAAAGAAAGAAAGAAAGAAAGAAAGAAAGAAAGAAAGAAAGAAAGAAAGAAAGAAAGAGTCTAAAAATATAGTCTGTCCTATTAGTGTACAAAAGCCAAGTCAAAGGAAAATTAAAAACGCAGTACAAGAAAATTAGACTTTAGGACGAAACTCAAAAGCTGCACAGTGATAGGAAAAAAAACATACGCCAGAACCAGGAGACGCCGAAATAACTTGCAAAACTAAAATGTATCACGTAACAACTAGTAAACAATGAATGCAAAATTGCGACTGTCAATAGCGTCCAGTATTTTACTTGTTATACCTTTTGCTTGGGTACGCGTTACATTTGTATGTTTAAATACCTAAAAGAAAATGTTATTCTTTATTTATTTTATAAACATCTAAACTTAAAAAATAATAATTAAAATGGCTTAAAAAGCATCTAATTAACCATTTCTTAAATGTTAACTTTATTAATCAGATGCACTAGAAGTGAAATACAATAGAGAAGCAAGCTGTCTTACAAACACTTTAAATATTGGAAAATAAGATTTTATTTCCTTCCATTTATTTTATAAACATCTAAACGAAAAAAGAAAACTAAACATAAACGTCGCTAAAAACATTACTTCTGCAAGTCAAGTACAGTAGAAGTGAACTAAAATTCAATTTCTTACCTTCCCAGTGGTAGGAAGAGTTTGTGTGCGCGTAAAAGTATCTTCTCCATTAATGCTGATTAGTTCTGTGTCTGCTGGTGGAAACGGCGAAGGGAAAACCACTACATCACTCTTTATTGTGTCTGAACTAAAACACACGTCGTACTGTTGTGTGGATTTAGAGAAAGACCAGCTGCCGTCTGGATGTGTGCTGATCACTGGAGCGCTGTACCTGCTGAAACTGCCGTCTGTCCTGTAGCATTTAGCTGCTATCAAACCCACGAGACTCAGTAAAAAGATGACTGATACTGAGACAATAGCGATGAGCAGATACAGATTCAGATCTGAAAAACTCTCTTCTTTAGCAGGAACTTCTCTGAATGATGTCTTTATATCATCCAGACTCTCAACAACCA
Source organism: Garra rufa (assembly GCF_049309525.1). Classification (NCBI taxonomy): domain Eukaryota; kingdom Metazoa; phylum Chordata; class Actinopteri; order Cypriniformes; family Cyprinidae; genus Garra; species Garra rufa. The sequence goes on from NC_133383.1 coordinate 23,579,183, forward strand.
CAACATCCATGGACATAGTTACTGAGAGTGATGGCTCTCCATTATCAGACACTGTGATCAGAAGTGGGTGAGTTTTTAAGTCATTGTCACTCATTCGTCTCTTAGTCCTTATTTCTCCAGTGCTGCTTCCAATGCGGAAGAGATTCGTTCCTTTGGGTTCAGTTAGATGATAAGACAGAAGTGCGTTATATCCAGAGTCAGCATCAACAGCTCTGATCTTGGCTACAAAGTATCCCGCTTCAGCAGAGTAGGGAATGTTCTCACTATTAACCGATCCGGGTTCAGAATAAGGCGGTAAAATAACCGGACTGTTGTCATTCTCATCCAGAATAAACACATTTACAGTCGCATTACTGCTCAGAGGAGGAACACCGGAGTCTGTTGCCATAACTCGAAACTGTAATCTTTTCGTTTCTTCGTGATTAAATGATTGCAAACTGAATATTTCTCCACTTAATGAGTTTATATTTATCAGTGTTGTTATAGGAACACTGGAGCTGGAACTGTCTAACAGTGAATATGAAAGTTCTGCGTTCTCACCAGTGTCTGAATCATCAGCTGACACTTTTTTCACGAGACCTCCAGCTTGACCATTCTCACTTAGAAAAGTGTTAATAACGTGAGCTGGGAAATGTGGAGCATTGTCATTAACATCAGAGATATGTACAGTTATAACAGTGCTGTTGGAAAGAGGCGGAGTTCCTTCATCTGCAGCTGTAATTTTGATGTTATACAGAGAAACACTCTCTCTGTCCAGAGGTCCATCTACCACTAGAGAATAATGATTGTTATATGACGTCTCGAGTTTGAAAGGAAACGAGCCTCTCAGTGCACAGTGTACAATGCCATTTTTACCTCCATCTTTATCAGACACTGTGACTAAAGCAACTGCAGTTCCCGGTTTTGCATCTTCTTTCACACTTTCCAACAGAGTCGTCGTAACTATATCTGGCGCGTTGTCATTCTCGTCCACAACTTCTATTAAAACTTTACAGTGTGTACTTTTAGGGGAACTGCCTTTGTCTCTCGCCTGAACACGCAGTTCAATTGCAGAATCTTCTTCATAATCAATTTGTCCTTGAACAACAATTTCCCCTGATTTGGAATTAATTGTAAACCGGTTCGTTTCATCGGTGTTTGCATGACCAAGAAATGAATATTGAATTTCACTATTGATGCCCTCATCCAAATCACTGGCAGAAACAGTAATTATTTTGGTTCCGACTGGTGTGTTTTCTTTCACTTTAACTTTGTACAAAGGTTTGCTGAAAATAGGTTTATTATCATTTATATCTACGACGTCAACAACAATACTCAATGTTCCAGATTTGGGAGGTTTTCCTCCGTCAATAGCGGTGAGTATTAAGTGAATAACGGCTTGTTTCTCTCTGTCTAATGCTTTCTGGAGCACTAACTCAGCCAACATACTCTTTTGCCCACTGTGAATATCTAAAGAAAAATATTCATTTGAACTGAGTTTGTAGTCTTTCAGAGAATTACTGCCAACATCTGAATCTTTTGCAATTGGAAGAGGAAATTTGTCCCCCTCATTTGCATCCTCTGTAATATTGAGGATATGAGTGCTGTCCGGAAAAAATGGAGCATTGTCATTCACATCCACAATTATAATTTCAAGTCGGTAAAGTCTGTGAGGATTTTGAGCAAGAGCCTCTAAATTCAACGCACATTTCTGATTACTGCCACAAAACTCCTCACGATCAATCAGGTCTTTGACAAACAGCGAGCCCGTTTTCAGATTTACATCAAAATACTTTGCATTTGATCCAGGCATAATCTGAAACATACGAGATTCTAGTTCCGGGGCACTGGTCTTCAGGTCTTTTGCTATATTCCCGATCACAGTTCCTTTATTTACCTCCTCGGAGACTGAATAGACAATCTGTCCAAGCGAAGATTTCCATAAAGACATTAATAAAACGATCCAGAAGCCGTACGATTCTGTAACATCCATGATCTTGCAGTAAACTGTTCTGCGATTTATTTGGTGTAAAAACGATTAAAACAAGGAAACAGGCCTCTCTTGATACAATCCGACATCATGACGCAGAGCCAACTATAAGCTTTGGTTATTTACACCTCTTCAACGCATTTCCTCTTGTTCTGATGCTGTAAAGGAGGAGCTCAGATCACTCTTGAAGTTATGGTCTGCAGTGCCACCACGTGTTGCAAAAGTGAAGAGACAATCAGATTTTTTTTTCTCTAAAAACAAAGAATGAACCAAACGTATCACCTTCCAAATTAAGTTAAATCTAGGCCTTGAAATGTATGCAACCATTAGGAAACAGGGAAAAAGCAAATAGGAATATTGAGAAGAAATATACGACATCACTGCCGCTGTCCGTGGTACTGAAGTGATTTTGCTTTTTAAATACAAAACATAGTCAAGCCATGAAACAAAGTCAACAAACAGACAACAGCATGGTATGGAAAGGTAATTGTTCCAACATAGAACAATCTGTAAGTAGGCTAAAATTAAAACAAACAAAAACAAATCGGTGTATAAATACTGTCTTTTAGTGTACAACAGCAAAGTCACTGAGAAAGGAGAAACGCAGTACAAGCAAATCAAATTCTATCAAAAAGTCTCAAATCTGTAAAGTGAGATAGGAATACAAATACGCTAGAGTCACGAGATACTGAAATAACTTACACAACTAAAATGTATCATCTTAACAAATTCGTGGAAATATTACTGTTTCAACAGGAATATACGACGTCACTGCCACTCACTGTCCATGGTACTGAAGTTATTTTGCTTTTTAAAAACAAAATAGGCTATAGCTAAACCACGAAACAAAGAAAGTCAACAAACAGCAGAATGGTACGAAATGTACAAACTTGTATTCATTTACCCTGTCTCCCAGTGTACAAAAGCAAAGTCACTGTGAAAGCAGAAACACAGTATAAGCAAATCAGACTCTGCTGATGAAATCCCAAAGCTGTACATTGATAATAATGCTAATATGCTTGAATCTCGAGATGCTGAAATAACTTACAAAACTAAAATGTATCATGTTAACATGTTTAAAATTCGTGGAATTATAACTTTTTCCACTTTGCCACAGCATCCAATATTTTACTTGTTAATTTGAGTATGGGTTCTTCTTTTTATTTGGTAACACTTTAGTATAGGGAACATTTCTCACTGTTAACTAGTTGTTTATTAGCATGCCTATTAATAACATATTGGCTATTTATTACTACTTATAAGGCACATATTCTGCACGAACATATTCTACATCCCTAATTCTATCCAATACCTAAACTTAACAACTACCTTACTAACTATTAATAAGCAGCAAATTAGTGTTGAAATTAGTATTGACCTTAAAATAAAGTGTAACCATTTATTTTATAAATATATAAACGTAAAAAAAAACTAAACTAAACATGAACGTCGTCGCTAATAATTTTACTTTTGCAAGTAAAGTACATTCGAAGTGAACTAAAATTCTTTGTCTTACCTTTCCAGTGGTAGGAAGAGTTTGGGTGCGCGTAAAAGTATCATCTCCATTAATGCTGATCAGTTCTGTGTCTGCTGGTGGAAACGGCGAGGGGAAAACGACTACATCACTCTTTATTGTGTCTGAACTAAAACACACGTCGTACTGTTGTGTGGATTTAGAAAAGGACCAGCTGCCGTCTGGATGTGTGCTGATCACCGGAGCGCTGTACCTGCTGAAACTGCCGTCTGTCCTGTAGCATTTAGCTGCTATCAAACCCACAAGACTCAGTAAAAAGATGACTGATACTGAAACAATAGCTATGAGAAGATACAGATTCAGATCTGAAAAACTCTCCTCTTTAACAGGAACTTCTCTGAATGATGTCTTTATTTCATCCAGACTCTCAACAACCACAACATCCATGGACATAGTCGCTGAGAGTGATGGCTCTCCATTATCAGACACTGTGATCAGAAGTGGGTGAGTTTTTAAGTCATTGTCACTCATTCGTCTCTTAGTCCTTATTTCTCCAGTGCTGCTTCCAATGCGGAAGAGATTCGTTCCTTTGGGTTCAGTTAGATGATAAGACAGAAGTGCGTTATATCCAGAGTCAGCATCAACAGCTCTGATCTTGGCTACAAAGTATCCCGCTTCAGCAGAGTAGGGAATGTTCTCACTATTAACTGATCCAGGTTCAGAATAAGGCGGTAAAATAACCGGACTGTTGTCATTCTCATCCAGAATAAATACATTTACAGTCGCATTACTGCTCAGAGGAGGAACACCAGAGTCTGTTGCCATAACTTGAAACTGAAATCGTCTCGTTTCTTCGTGATTAAATGAGTGCAAACTGAATATTTCTCCACTTAAAGAGTTTATATTTATCAGTGTTGTTATAGGAACACTGGAGCTGGAACTGTCTAACAGTGAATATGAAAGTTCTGCGTTCTCACCAGTGTCTGAATCATCAGCTGACACTTTTGTCACGAGACCTCCAGCTTGACCATTCTCACTTAGAAAAGCGTTAATAACGGGAGCTGGGAAATGTGGAGCATTGTCATTAACATCAGAGATATGTACAGTTATAAAAGTGCTGTTGGAAAGAGACGGAGTTCCTTCATCTGCAGCTGTAATTGTGATGTTATACAGAGAAACACTCTCTCTGTCCAGAGGTCCATCTACCACTAGAGAATAATGATTGTTATATGACGTCTCCAGTTTGAAAGGAAACGAGCCTTTCAATGCACAGTGTACAATGCCATTTTTACCTCCATCTTTATCAGACACTGTGACTAAAGCAACTGCAGTTCCCGGCTTTGCATCTTCTTTCAAACTTTCCAACAGAAGAGTCGTAAATATCTCCGGCGCGTTATCATTCTCGTCCACAACTTCTATTAAAACTTTACAGTGTGTACTTTTAGGAGGAACGCCTTTGTCTCTCGCCTGAACACGCAGTTCAATCGCAGGGTGTTCCTCGTAATCAATTTGACCTTGTATTTAGGTATTTTTAAATACCTAAAAGAAAATGTTATTCTTTATTTATTTTATAAACATCTAAACTTAAAATAATAATAATAATAATAATAATAATAATAATAATAATAATAATAATAATAATAATAATGATGATGATGATGATGATGAAAAGGGCTTAAAAAACATCTAATTAACCGTTTCTCAAATGTTAACTTTACAAATCAGGTGCACTAGAAGTGAAATGCAATACAGAAGCAAGTTGTCCTACAAACACTTTGCATATTAGATGTTATTTTATAAACATCTAAACGAAAAAGAAAACTAAACATAAACTTCGCTAAAAAAAAAAGTTACTTCTGCAAGTCAAGTACAGTAGAAGTGAACTAAAATGTAATGGCTTACCTTCCCAGTGGTAGGAAGAGTTTGTGTGCGCGTAAAAGTATCTTCTCCATTAATGCTGATCAGTTCTGCGTCTGTTGGTGGAAATGGCGAAGGGAAAACCACCACATCACTCTTTATTGTGTCTGAACTAAAACACACGTCGTACTGTTGTGTAGATTTAGAGAAGGACCAGCTGCCGTCTGGATGTGTGCTGATCACTGGAGCGCTGTACCTGCTGAAACTGCCGTCTGTCCTGTAGCATTTAGCTGCTATCAAACCAACGAGACTCAGTAAAAAGATGACTGATACTGAGACAATAGCGATGAGCAGATACAGATTCAGATCTGAAAAACTTTCCTCTTTTACAGGAACTTCTCTGAATGATGTCTTTATGTCATCCAGACTCTCAACCACCACAACATCCATGGACATAGTCGCTGAGAGTGATGGCTCTCCATTATCAGACACTGTGATCAGAAGTGGGTGCATTTTTAAGTCATTGTCACTCATTCGTCTCTTAGTCCTTATTTCTCCAGAGCTGCTTCCAATGCGGAAGAGATTCGTTCCTTTGGGTTCAGTTAGATGATAAGACAGAAGTGCATTATATCCAGAGTCAGCATCAACAGCTCTGATCTTGGCTACAAAGTATCCCGCTTCAGCAGAGTAGGGAATGTTCTCACTATTAACTGATCCAGGTTCAGAATAAGGCGGTAAAATAACCGGACTGTTGTCATTCTCATCCAGAATAAACACATTTACAGTCGTATTACTGCTCAGAGGAGGAACACCAGAGTCTGTTGCCATAACTTGAAACTGAAATCGTCTCGTTTCTTCGTGATTAAATGATTGCAAACTGAATATTTCTCCACTTAATGAGTTTAAATTTATCAGTGTTGTTATAGGAACACTGGAGCTGGAACTGTCTAACAGTGAATATGAAAGTTCTGCGTTCTCACCAGTGTCTGAATCATCAGCTGATACTTTTGTCACGAGACCTCCAGCTTGACCATTCTCACTGAGAAAAGCGTTAATAACGACAGCTGGGAAATGTGGAGCATTGTCATTAACATCAGAAATATGTACAGTTATAACAGTGCTGCTGGAAAGAGGCGGAGTTCCTTCATCCGCAGCTGTAATTGTGATGTTATACAGAGAAACACTCTCTCTGTCCAGAGGTCCATCTACCACTAGAGAATAATGATTGTTATATGACGTCTCCAGTTTGAAAGGAAGCGAGCCTTTCAGTGCACAGTGTACAATGCCATTTTTACCTCCATCTTTATCAGACACTGTGACTAAAGCAACTGCAGTTCCCGGTTTTGCATTTTCTTTCACACTTTCCAACAGAGGAGTTGTGAATATCTCTGGCGCGTTATCATTCTCGTCCACAACTTCTATTAAAACTTTACAGTGTGTACTTTTGGGAGGAACGCCTTTATCTCTTGCCTGAATACGCAGCTCAATTGCAGGATGTTCCTCATAATCAATTTGACCTTGAACAACGATTTCCCCTGAGTTAGAATTGATGCTAAATAAGTTTATTTCATCAGTATTTCCATGAAATGAATACTGAATTTCACTATTGATGCCCTCATCCAAATCATTGGCAGAAACAGGAATTACTTTGGTTCCAATCGGTGTGTTTTCCTTCACTTTTACTTTGTACAAAGGTTTGCTGAAAATAGGTTTATTGTCGTTAACATCTATAACGTCAACAACAATATTCAATGTTCCAGATTTGGGAGGTTTTCCTCCGTCAATAGCGGTGAGTATTAAGTGAATAACGGCTTGTTTTTCTCTGTCTAAAGGTTTCTGTAGCACTAGTTCAGCAGATAAACTCTTTTGCCCGCTATGAACATCTAAAGAAAAATATTCATTTGAACTGAGTTTGTAGTCTTTTAGAGAATTACTGCCAACATCAGAATCTTTTGCATTTGGCAAAGGAAATCTGTCCCCAATATTTGCATCCTCTGTAACACTGACAGTATGAGTGGTGTCCGGGAAAAATGGAGCATTGTCGTTCACATCCACAATTATAATTTCAAGCCGGTATAGTCTGTGAGGATTTTGAGCAAGAGCCTCTAAATTCAACGCACATTTCTGATTACTGCCACACAACTCCTCACGATCAATCTGGTCTTTGACAAACAGCGAGCCCGTTTTCACATTTACATCAAAATACTTTGCATTTGATCCAGGCATAATCTGAAACATACGTGATTCTAGTTCCTGAGCACTGATTTTCAGGTCTTTTGCTATATTCCCGATCACAGTTCCTTTATTTACCTCCTCGGAGACGGAATAGACAATCTGGCCAAGGGAAGATTTCCACAAAGACAGAAATAAAATGATCCAGATGCCGTGCGATTCTGTAACATCCATGATCTTGCAGTAAATTGTTCTGCGATTTATTTGCTGTAAAATATGTTAAAACAGCTAAACAGACCTCTCTCGATACAATCCGACATTATAACGCAGAAGCTACCAAAGGCACTGGTTATTTACACCCCTTCAACGCATTTCCTCTTGTTCTGATGCTGTAAAGGAGGAGCTCAGATCACTCTCAAAATCATGGTCTGCAGTGCCACCACGTGTCGCAAACGTGAAGAGACAATCAGACGTTGCTTCATATGTTTTTCTTTGAAACAAAGAGTGAACCAAACTTATCACCTTCTAAATAAAGTCAAATCTAGGCAGTCATTAGGAAAAAAATGTACGACGTAACTGCCGCTGTCCGTGGTACTGAAGTGGTTTTGCTTTATACAAAATACAAAACAAAAATACAAAATAGGCTATAGTTAAGCCATGAAATAATGTCAACAAACAGACAGCAACATGGTATCAAAAGTTAATTGTTCCAACATACAAAAATCTGTTAGTAGGCCAAAATTCCAAAATAATAATAAAATAAAAACCGGTGTATAAATACACGCTGTCTTCCAGTGTACAAAAGCAAAGTCACTGAGAAAGGTGAAAAGCAGTACAAGCAAATCAAACCATGTCATGAAATTTTAAAGCTGTAAAGTAATAAGAATACAAATACGCCAAGTCACAAAATACTGAAATAACTTACACTAAAATGTATCATCTTAACAAGTTAAAAAATCGTCTAGAAATATTACATTTACAACTGGAATATACGACGTTACTGACGCTGTCCACGGTACTGAAGTGGTTTTGTTTTTTAAATACAAAATAGGCTATAGTTAAGCCATGAAACAAACAAAGTCAACAAACAAACAGCAGCGCATGGTATCAAAAGGTAATTGTTCCGAAAAAACGGTGTAGTAATATAAACTGTTATCCAGTATACAAAAGCAAAGTCACTAAGAAAGTAGAAACGCAGTATACTTAACGCATCAATCTCTATTCATAAAATCCCAAAGCTGTACAGTGATAGGAATACAAATATGTCAGAGTCACGAGATGCTGAAATAACTTACAAACTAAAATGTATCGTCTTAAGTTTAAAATTACTTTTTTCACTTTGCCACAGCATTCAGTATTTTACTTGTTAACTTGAGTTTGGGTTCCTCGATTTATTTTATAAATGTATAAACGGAATAACTAAACATAAATGTCGCTTATAATTTTACGTTTGCAAGTCAATTAGAGAAGTGAACTAAAATTCTATTTCTTACCTGTCCAGTGCTCGGAAGGGTTTGCGTGCGCGTAAAAGTGTCTTCTCCATTAATGCTGATCAGTTCTGCGTCTGTTGGTGGAAACGGCGAGGGGAAAACCACCACATCACTCTTTATTGTGTCTGAGCTAAAACACACGTCGTACTGTTGTGTGGATTTAGAAAAGGACCAGCTGCCGTCTGGATGTGTGCTGATCACTGGAGCGCTGTACCTGCTGAAACTGCCGTCTGTCCTGTAGCATTTAGCTGCTATTAAACCCACGAGACTCAGTAAAATTCCATTTTTACCTCCGTCTTTATCGGAGATTGTAATTAGAGCCACGGCTGTTCCGACTTTTGAATCCTCTTTAATAGTACTCCCCAAAGAAGTCACCATCAGCTCGGGTGGATTGTCATTGACATCAACAACTTCAACTAACACCTTACACTGTGAACTCTTAGGAGGTTGGCCTTTATCTTTGGCCTCCACCCTCAATTCCACAGCAGCATTTTCTTCGTAATCAATATTACCTTTTACAGTTATAAGTCCGCTATCGGGGTTAATCGAAAATAAATCTGATGCTTTGCTAGTTCCTTGCTTAACTATAGAAAATATGATTTCACTATTTATTCCCTCATCTAAATCAGAAGCGGAAAGGGAGATGATTTGGGATCCCAAAGCAATATTTTCGTTCACTTTCACTTTGTAAAGAGATTTGCTAAAAACTGGAGAGTTGTCGTTAACATCCAAAACATTGACGATTATTTCTAATGTTCCAGACAATGCAGGTTTTCCTCCATCAACAGCAGTCAGTGTTAGATGAATGACAGGTTGCTTTTCTCAGAACTAGTTCGACAGTGACACTCTGTTCTACGTTCTGCACATCCAGAGAAAAGTACTCGTTGGGACTAAGCTTGTAGGTTTTAACCGCATTGTTGCCTGAATCCGGATCTTCAGCCAAAGGAAGAGAAAATTTCTCTCCAGGAGAAGAGACTTCTGTTATATTCAGTATCTGACTGCTAATCGCAAACGACGGTGCGTTGTCGTTGATGTCAATTATATTTATTTCTATTCTATACAGGCTCAATGGATTATGGGCCATTGCTTCTAAGAGCATCGTGCATTTCTGATCAGTAGAGCAGAGAGATTCGCGATCAATTCGATTATTTACAAACAAAGTCCCAGTCTTTAAATTCACCCCAAAATACCTTTTGTTGGTTCCATATACAATCTGAAACATACGAGGTTCCAGTTCCTGTACATTGATGTGAAGATCTTTTGCTATGTTTCCGACAACGGTTCCCACATTCACTTCCTCCGAGACCGAATATGCAATCTGACCGGAAGACAAAGTCCAACAATACGACAGCAGAATCGCAGTCCATATAGATCCAACATATTGATTCATCTCTGCTTAAAACCAGCAATTCAAGATCTGAACAAAACAAATAGGTTAAACACGGAACCAAAATAAACAAAACCAGCTCGAACGTGGTTTACTGCACAACAGATGAAGACACCGCTGATTTGAGAAGGTAAAGACTGGTGCTTTGGAAGGAGGAGACATACAAATAAGCGAGTAATATGGTCTTGCAAAATTTTTACGGTTAACAGCGGCTCCAGGTGGTTTCTAATAGAATAGCAGTGCACTACTATTGCTGCAGGAACAAGCTTCAAGTATAAAAGGGAATAGAAACTCTGTAAGTGTATTTTTAAAACGCACTTCCACGACATAATAAAATAGAGAGGCAAAGAAGGATTTGTCTGATGAGATTATTTTAAAATTATGAGTTGAACTGTCTACCCACAATGTCTATCCATAACATAATCAAGTGTAAACATTTTGCAAGCAGTAAAATAAGTAGATGAATAAATAAATAAATCCGCAAATCCGTAAAGTAGTAAACATTAACTCAGTAGGTTCATGTTTAAATCGTTAACAAAACAAACTGTGGTAATAAAAATGCTAGCTGCAAGAAAATGTATACACAATGGCCACAACTGTCGCTGTCCAGTGAGAAGTTCTGAAATCTAAACAGGAACTCTGCTTTACTAAATCTTTTAAGAAAAGAACAAAAATACGAAAGAAGAAAGATAAAAAAGAACAAGTATTTGAATACGTTATTCATGATTCAACTTTTATTAACTAATTTTACTTGCAAAAATAATAAATATACTACTAATAATAGTAAAATAAAATAAATAAAGAAGAAAAGCTCTGTCTCACATTTTGCTCTCAATCCTGCTACCAGATGATTTTCGCGTTGAAGGAAATAAAAAATAAAATAAAATAAAATGAAATAAAATAAAATATAAAAGCCATAAAACTGTGACACACAGAACGTAAAATTATTTGGAATCTTTTACATTAATGAGTGAAATAAATATAATTCCATTTAGTACGTTTTTACAAACATTTTTTTGGCTGCATTTCTCAAAAGCATTCAGCAATTCATTTCTAAATTCTCATACAAATTGTTTCGCACACAAATGATTTTAAACTCTATTTAGACCTACAATTTGTCTGAAATGTGTGCAAACTAAATAGAAAATAAAAAGACTATAAAACAGCTCAAATTTAGCTTGACCCCGAGGTTAATAACCACTTCCAGAAGGGAAATATTTACTATGCTTATGCAAGATCGATGTGTTTTTTTTGTGTATGTTTTTTTTTTTTTTTTTTTTTACACTATTAGTTGGTGGCAACTTGACAGCACATGATATTTCATTTCAGAAAAATATAACCAGATTAAACAAGAAACTATTAAACAAGTAGTTCCGAATGTGTAAATAGCTTCAAATATAATAAAAACAACACAATCAGCTTTTTAGCAACAAAAAAAAAATTAATAATGGGACATGATGTAACTACATCTATTTTATATTTATTTATTTCCACCAATGGAAGGAATATAGGTGCGTGTAAAATAGTTTTAAAGTTAAGTTATAGATACATTATGAAAATTAAATGTAATGACAGCTAAACAACTAAGTAAAATGTTTCAAATAAATACTAATATATAATTAGGAGAAATCACCAGTGTCTTACCTTTTCTGAGGTAGGAAGAGTTTGTGTGCGCGTAAATGTATCTCCGCTATTAATGCTGATCAGCTCCGCATCTGCTGGAGGAAACGGCGAGGGAAAAACTACTACATCACTCTTTATTGTGTCTGAACTAAAACACACGTCGTACTGTTGTGTGGATTTAGAGAAGGACCAGCTGCCGTCTGGATGTGTGCTGATCACTGGAGCGCTGTACCTGCTGAAACTGCCGTCTGTCCTGTAGCATTTAGCTGCTATAAAACCCACGAGACTCAGTAAAAAGATGACTGATACTGAGACAATAGCGATGAGCAGATACAGATTCAGATCTGAAAAACTCTCCTCTTTAACAGGAACTTCTCTGAATGATGTCTTTATATCATCCAGACTCTCAACCACCACAACTTCCATGGACATAGTCGCTGAGAGTGATGGCTCTCCATTATCAGACACCGTGATCAGAAGTGGGTGAGTTTTTAAGTCATTGTCACTCATGCGTCTCTTAGTCCTTATTTCTCCAGTGCTGCTTCCAATGCGGAAGAGATTCGTTCCTTTGGGTTCAGTTAGATGATAAATCAGAAGTGCGTTATATCCAGAGTCAGCATCAACAGCTCTGATCTTGGCTACAAAGTATCCCGCTTCAGCAGAGTAGGGAATGTTCTCACTATTAACTGATCCAGGTTCAGAATAAGGCGGTAAAATAACCGGACTGTTGTCATTCTCATCGAGAATAAACACATTTATAGTCGCATTACTGCACAGAGGAGGAACACCGGAGTCTGTTGCCTGAACATGGAACTGCAAGGATTTTACCTGCTCATAGTTGAAAGTCTGCATGCTGTATATCTCACCAGTCACAGAGTTTATGCTGATTGCTGTCGATAAAGGGACACTGGGACTATCAAGTAATGAATAAGTTACCTGCGCGTTCTCTCCATAGTCATAATCTTGGGCAGAAACTGTGGCTATCTGACCACCAGCTGGACTATTTTCTTTCACATAAACGTTAATAGCTGAATTCTGAAATCGAGGAGCGTTGTCATTCACATCAGAAATATGAATTGCTATAACCGTGTTTTTTGACAGAGGTGGGGTTCCTTCATCTGTAGCCGTAACTGAAATATTATACAGCGCGGTTTCTTCTCTGTCAAGAGTTTGGCTCAAAACAAGCGAATAGTATTTCCCCTGTGAGGTCTGTAATATAAAAGGAGAGTTTTGCGGAATAGAACAATGCACTTTTCCATTTTTTCCTCCATCTTTGTCTTGGACCGTGATAAAGGCTATTACAGTGCCTTGTTTTGCATCTTCACTTACATTATCCAGCAGCGACGAGAGTGTAATGTCAGGTGCATTATCGTTGATGTCAAGTATTTCCACAAGGACTTTGCAGTGAGATGCAAGCGGACTCTGGCCTCTGTCCCAGGCCTCCACGCGGATCTCGTACGCATTGATGTCCTCATAATCCAAAGTGCCAATAACTGTTATTTCCCCTGTGGTGTTGTTGACGGCAAACTTATCTGCTATTCCTTTTTGGCCTTGTTTGAATTTATACACGACTTGGCCATTAAGACCCTCATCAGGATCAGTGGCATTAAGCTTCAGTATTGTAGTGCCGATAGGCACGTTTTCTAATACCTGAGTTTTGTACACAGTCTTAGAAAATACCGGTGCGTTGTCATTTGCATCCAAAACACTGACAATAACACTCGTTGTGCTAGACCTTGAAGGTTTTCCGCCATCCATAGCAGTTAAAACCAGCTGGATTGTAGACTGTCTCTCTCTGTCTAACGCTTTTTGCAGGACCAACTCGGGAGAAGGACCACTTTCTGCATCTGTATTCACTTCTAGGCTAAAAAACGGATTGTTTGATACTTTATACGTGGTAACTGAGTTGCTTCCCACATCTGGATCTTCTGCGCTAAGCAAGGGAAATTTGGTTCCCGGTAATGTTAGCTCAGATATTTGGATATATTGAGCTTTTTCTGCAAAATGAGGGGAGTTGTCGTTGATATCTGATATTTTTACTTCTATACTGTAAACATTCAAAGGATTATTAACAATGGCTTCCAAGCTTACTGTGCAAGTGTGAGTATTGGGGCACAGTTGCTCTCTATCCATTGTCTCTTTCACATAAAGAACGCCCGTTTTTAAATTCACCGCAAAATTGTTCTTAGATGTAGCTGAAACAATCCTCAGCCCACGCGACTCTAAATCATCCACTTTTAGATTTAAATCCTTGGCTAGATTTCCAACAAATGTTCCCGGACTCACCTCCTCGGACACCGTATAAACAATCTGCCGCGGCATCACATTCCCGGCTAGATAGGACAGCAAGGATATAAGGAGAATCCATACAAACGTAGCTTGTTTAAACAATGCCATCACTTCAACGATTAAGTAGTTGTGCACAAACAGCGATTTGGTGAAGGTTTATCAAAAGAGAAAAGAATCGTTGCGGTCCTCAGTCTCCTTTTCCAGCAGACAACATGTATCCCCAACATGCAGCTCTTCAATTGTCGTGTCTAAGGTGGAGCTCCACGGAAACACGACTTTATTCGATTTGCTAGTGGATAGTGCCACCATGTGGTCATACTGTATAGGAAATCAACAGTCTGCATTCTGTCCCGGAAAATATAGCGTATGTATTAATTGTAAAACAATTAAGACAATATATATTTATATAAATATATTTTGAATAGATATGAATTTAGTTTCCCTGATATATATTTGGGTATTTTTTGTATATTTTTTATAATCAATCATTAAAAATAATATTACAAAAGTTTCAAAATGTATAAAGAAAATGTATTCTAAATGTATTTAAAGATTCTCTTTGATGGGGAAGTGTGCCCAAACTTTTGACTGGTAGTGTACATATATATGGGTCAAAGACGAAAAAGGGTTTAAGCATAAAAACAATAAGTGTAATACTGTTTTAAATTGTTGTTGTTCTTCTCCCCAAAAAATATTCAGTTTTCTGTCATTTAATTGCATTTTTGTTTTTGTTTTTCTGAGCAAAAAATAAATATCATAAATTTTTTCACCAATTTAGAGAAGACATCTACTAAAATGTCATTCAGTGTAACAATCTTGTCAGGCATACAACAAAAATCAATTTATGACATATGAAAAGATGAATTACTTTCACCCCAAATACTAATTAGTTGTAATTCTACATTTTTAAATTTGCCACTCTCCTAGGTTTTGCCCATTTGTCAATAATAATTTTTGCTAATGTAATATGCTCCCTTATTCTTTTATATATTTTAATATGTACAAGTCAAAATAAGCTGTTGTAATAATGTTGTTTACATTTTTGCATAAATATTGTGTTACACTTGAATGACAATGTAACATTATATCTTAACCAAATTTCGACATTTTATTCTCCAAAAACGTATTTGAAATCTTAAAAGTAGACACTTTACTTACATTTAATGTTTTCTATGGACATAAGATCACTTTTGTACATTTCTTTTGATGTGGACATCTTAACGTCTTTGACCCATATGTGACCCTGGACCACAAAACCAGTCATAAGGTTAAATTTTACAAAACTGAGATGTATATATAATATGAAAGCTAAGTAAATAAGCTTTCTATTGGTGTATGGTTTGTTAGGATATGACAATATTTGGCCGAGATACATCTGTTTGAAAATCTGGAATCTGAGGGTGCAAAAAAATCAAAATCCTGAGAAAATCACCTTTAAAGTTGTCCAAATTAGGTTCTTAACAATGCATATTACTAATCAAAAATTACATTTTGATACATTTACAGTAGGAATTTTATAAAAATCTTCATGGAACATGATCTTTACTTAATTTCCTAATGATTTTTGGCATAAAAGAATTTTATAAAAATCTTCATGGAACATGATCTTTACTTCATTTCCTAATGATTTTTGGCATAAAAGAAAAATCAATAATTTTGACCCATGCAATGTATTTTTGGCTATTGCTACAAACATACCCCAGCGACTTAAGACTGGTTTTGTGGTCCAGGGTCACACACACATATATATATATATATATAAATGATGTTATCTTTAGAACACATTAGAATTTTTAATACATTAGCATTTTTTTTTCTTTCTTGATTACTACCCTAAAACAAGTGGTGGACTGATAAAATCACATTTTTCTCTTCTTCTTCAGTATATCGTACAAATTTAATGTAACTTGAAATTGCAAGATTTAAACATGTATTCAGTTACTAATACAGTTTGTCCATAATAAAGAAAAAACAATACTGTGATTGATTATTATCACTACAATGAACAGTAAAAAATCAAAACAACAAAGGACCCCACTTACTTATTTTTAACACTTTTTTAATACTTAAATACTACTTTGACACAATCTGTATTGTAAAAAGCACTATATAAATAAAGGTGACTTAAAAAATGATATCTAATAAAATAAAATAAAATCTCCAAAATACCTTTTCTGTACCACCCAAGAAACAACCAGCTTTGGGTCAACTCACTTTATCACTTTAAGTTTGCTAAATAGCCCCCACTAGTGCCAGTGAGATGTATAACACTGCTAAAGAGGTACTGACAGTACACGTTTAAAAAGGCTGCAGAATTTCTCTTGCCTATGAAATGGTAAATTAAAACAATTATAAATCATATGACTGATGTTGAGGGCACCCAGTGCATGTATTTTCGTACATTTTATTTATTCAGTAGTTGGTCAAAACATTGTATTGCTTGCATTACTGATGTTATTCTAAAACTGATGTTATTGCTTGCTATATATGCTTTAGCAATTAGATGCTGGTGAAAAATGCAGTGATGGCAGACTTGATGTTGCATGTGTTTTCACTAGACACTTTGACCTCAATTTCTTCTTCTTATAGAACTTAAAAAAGGAAAATAGCACAAAGTGGTGCATTTTACCTGAAGACACCAACAGTTATCATTTGTAGGAATCAGATATATCTGGGAGTACTTAGGACAATATGAACTCCACTGAAACACAAGCGATGGACAGAGAAGATGAAGAGGAGATGGGGATCTATGTCAATGCAGACGTTATAATTAATAATCACAGAACACGGTGGAGGACTCTGATGCAAAGCAACTACAAATGCTTCAAAGCTCAGGTACAAACTCATTATGTTAATAAACACTAACACATTTTCAGAGTTGTAAACAGATTTTGAAACATTTCTTTCATGTCTGTTATTTTTAGGAAGTGTGAGGAGCAGAATGTATGGAGCAGCTGCAGTGTATTTGGTGCTGTTGTGTGTTTTGAAGACTGTCATCAGCTACAGATCCAGCTCAGGACAGAGACTCATCACTGTCAAACTATGATCAAGAACTTTAGAGATGAGTTTCAAAAGTTTACAGACCTCATGAAAGAGATAAACCAGTTGAGAGAGACAGTTACTAATTGAGAATGTAATTAATTAAATACAACAAAAATAATGGAACCCAGATAGAAATCAAGATTAATGGAAGAGATAAAATATCTACTAACTGAGAATACCAAACTTACATAAACTGGCCTAAATCCAATATGACCAGTAGTACCTCAATGACTTAGAAGTAAGAAGCAAATGTATTGTTTAATATTGTCCAACAAAATTTTCATATCACAATATCATACAGAAAGTAACAAAAAAAATCTAATGCTGATCTGTTGATTCAGGTTATGGAGGTCTGATGAGTTCAAAAACCCTTGCTAACATTACATGAAATCTATGTTTATTTGGAACAACTAAATCATCCATAAAGGTCTCTGAAACACCATGACACTTGTCAAACACCTATATATGTGATGTGTCTTTTAATGCTTTGCTTTTGTATTTTTAAAAATTTAAGTACTTTGTAATGGCATTTTTCACATTAAATCAATGAAGTGATGGACACCCGTTTTAAATTTGTCACCCAAGCAGAACAAAGAAAGAAAAAGAGATTTAAAAAAAAAAAAAATGACTTATTTTATGTTAGGTAAAATCAGCACATAGCTGTTACACTAATTTGTTCAAGATCATGCTGTATAAAATAGATGGTTGAGAAACTTTAAAAATCCGAGGCAACTTAATGTTTAGCCTTAGAAACATTCTCTTAGCTATTGTCCTAATAATTGTACTAAGCAGCTACTTTTTTAATTCAGTTTGAATTTGTTTGTTGACTAAATGCAAAATGCTTCAGACAGCCAATACATTTTTCAAGACAACAACAGATTTCTTGTTCAGCAAATTTGCATTTAGTAACACAAATTGTTTTGATAAATTGATTAGACAGCTTTAACAGAAACTAATTTCTGTATTAACAGTTTATATTCATAAAGTTGTAACATTTCAAAGCAGTATGTAATACAACTCATATATACTTTATTAAGGAATGTAATCTCTGGCTGCTGGAGATGCCGCTGCGAGTTGCCGCTGAGATGCCGATGCCGCTGCGAGATGCCGCTGAGATGCCGCTGTAGCTACACAAGAAGTACAAATAGTTACAAATTATTCAAACAATATAGATTTACAGCTTTAAAATAATTTACAGCTTGTGTCGCCTTATTTCTTGATTCTTTTAAGTTAACCATTGCATACCTGGCTGTTTATATTAAAATGAGAGTCAACAAGAATTCTTAAGATAGTCCTCTGACTTTAATTTTTACTGCACTGTATATCAGCCACAGAAACGTTTCATTTCAGTTATTATAAGAGATAGGCTAAGCCTTGATGCTTAAGTAAAATGTTGATATCAGCTAGATAAAAAAATAAATAATGCTTTAAAAAAGTCGCTTTTCACGGTGTTTGGCCGTGTTCGGTGCACGGTGTTAACGATTAAATTAAATTACTTGCCCACCGCCCCACCATCGTTCTTTATTAAAAAAAAATATATAGAAATAATTTTTATAGAAATAATATCAAGGTAGTTCAGCGGGACAACAGACAATCGTCTGCTTCATACAGCGAGATGATTGACGGGACCACAGCGGAGGCAGAAGCACAAGAGCGCAAAGTGAACTTTTGTTAGGCTAAATAAGAAAAATATATAGGTGCCGGTAGGTAATATACATATAACAATATAGCCACAGGAACGTTTTATTTTGCTGAGATTTAAAGTTAAATGTGCACAGATGTGCCCAGGGAAATAAAATATTAGGCTAGAGTTAAAAAAATAAAAATAAAAAATAAAGTCATTTTATACTGTATTATATATTTACACTGGATCACCAATTTAGTAATTTTTTTAATCTACAATAAAAAAAAAAAATTACTTGACAACCAAATTTAATTTAATGTGCTCACCAGATAATTGTATAGAGCTCTATCTATCTATCTATCTATCTATCTATATGGTCGTGTCAATCATCTCGCTGAATCACTCGTCTCTTGCGCTGTTGCTCGTGCTGTATAAAGCGGACAATTGTATAACTACATTGATATTTCTATAAAAAAATATTTCTTTATAAGATTTATATAAAAAACGAAAGGTGGGGGGGATGGAAAATTAATTTAATTGGTGGATGGCCAAACACCGTGAAACACCGGCTTTCCAAGCCTAAGCTTTATTTTTATTTTACTTAAGCATCAAGGCTGTGCACACTTAAATCCTGGCTAAATGAAACGTTTCTGTGGCTGATATACAGTGCAGTAAAAATTAAATTCTCGGTACCTTCAGTCGATTTGCATTACAGGATTTGCACTTACCATTGCTTGTCCAAAACTGAGCATAATGTCTAAAAGAAAAGTTATGACTGCTGTGCATTTACACTTGACTGAACACTGATCTGTTCTTCTTTGCGCTGTCTGTACCGCAGATACTCAGATTATAAACCATACAGCAAAATAAAACATGCGGGGTGCAGATTAAGCTATGAATGTCACAGCACAGAGGGAGGCAGAGACGGAGGTGAATGTATAAGATAAAAGGTAAGTTTATTAACAGGTTTGGTAAGTATATAGAAGCAGGTGTAGAGGTAAGAGTTCTTATCTGAGATGTCCAGCGTTCAGGTAAGTAATTCCAACTATGGAACCAGGAAACCATAGAGTCCACGGGAAGAGCATGCAGGGGTGTGATCGGTAGATCAGACAACGAGGAATGAATCTGTCCGGGTATATATAGGGGAGCTGATTGGATCCAGGTGAGTAATTAGTAATCAGGTGACAGTGAACGTGTGTGTGTCTTCAGGGGGCGTGGTTGGTGGATCTTGCTGTGGTAGAACTCTGACATTACCCCCTCCTCCAGGGGCGGCTCCCGACGCCCCTCTCCGACGTCGGGAATCCAGGATCTCACTCACGGTGTAGATGGAAGGTTGATCCAGGATCTCCGGAGGAGGGGTATCAGCTTCAGCTCCAGGATTATCTGTGGCAGAGGGAAAGTACGGTTTGAGGAGTGATGCATGAAAGGTGGGATGGATTCTGTACCTGGGTGGGAGCTGAAGCTGATATGTCACTTCGTTGATCTGCCTCAGGACCTCGAATGGACCGATGTAACGGGGACTCAGCTTTTTGCACGGTAACCTCAGCCTGATGTCTCTCGTAGACAACCACACCTTGTCTCCAGGTTGGTATAATGGGGTGGGTCTTCTACGAACATCGGCGAATTCCTTGTGGCGTCGGATGGCTCGTTGTAGATGTTGATGAGCTGAGTCCCACACTCTCTCGCTCTCTCGGAACCAGTAGTCTACAGCTGGAACATTTGTGGGTTCCTCCGTCCAGGGAAACAGCGGCGGCTGAAAACCGAGTATGCACTGGAAGGGAGTTAGTCCGGTGGTCTCTTGGCGTAGCGAGTTCTGTGCATACTCGGCCCACGGGAGGAACCTGCTCCAGCTGTGTTGGTCAGCGGAACAGTATGACCGGAGGTAACGTCCAAGCTCCTGGATCTTCCTCTCAGTCTGGCCGTTGGTCTGTGGGTGGTATCCTGATGAGAGATTAACAGAAACACCAAGTGACTTGAAGAATGATTTCCATACATGCGAGATGAATTGTGGACCCCGGTATACGTGCTGGAAGAGTAACTCGGCGGTGTTCATAGCCGTAGGTAGGCCTGCCAAGGGGAGAAATTTGCAGGCCTTGGAGAAACGGTCCACTACAACCAGCACGCAGGTGTTACCTTCAGATTCTGGGAGGTCCGTCACAAAGTCAACCCCGAGATGGGACCAGGGTCTCTGCGGGATGGGTAGTGGCACCAGCTTTCCTGTGGGCAGATGACGAGGAGTATTAGAGGTGGCACAGACTGAGCAGCTTTGGACGTACCTGATGACATCCCGGGTCATACTGGACCACCAGTACCGAGATTGGATGAGCGAGAGGGTCCGTCTGCTACCTGGGTGTCCAGAGCCCGGAGACTGGTGAACTGTGTCCAGAAGGTGTTGACGCTGGGAGCTGGGTACGTAGATTTTACCTTCTGGACATTCCGGCGGAGCAGGCTCTTGGAGAGTGGCTTCGTGGATCCAGGTGTCAATGTCCCACTGGATGGGGCTAACGATGAGATCTGAAGGAATGATGTTTTCAGGCTCAACCACGGCATCGTGGGAGAATTGTCTGGATAGAGCATCAGCAGGAATGTTCTTGGATCCGGGACGGTAGGTTATCTTGAACTGGAAACGTGTGAAGAATAATGCCCATCTGGCTTGGCGGGGGTTGAGTCGTTTGGCTTCTCGAAGGTATTGAAGGTTTTTATGGTCCGTGATGATGGTAAACGGATGGTTAGCCCCTTCCAGCCAATGACGCCACTCCTCCAAGGCGAGTTTGATGGCAAGTAACTCACGATTGCCTACATCGTAATTTTGCTCCGCCGGAGACAGTTTCTTGGAATAGTAGGCACAGGGATGGAGGAGAGTGGACTCACCAGCTGCTTGCGACAGCACTGCTCCGACGCCGATGGTGGATGCATCTACCTCAACTACGAACGGGAGATCGGGGTTAGGATGGTGTAGGAGAGGAGCAGTGCTGAAAATCTTCTTAAGTTGCTGGAATGCTTCGTGGGCAGAGGTGGTCCAGACCAGATGTTTGGGTCGACCACGTAGGAGGGAGGTCAGGGGTGCAGTGATGAGACTGTAATCCTTTATGAATCGGCGGTAGAAGTTGGAAAACCCCAGGAAGCGTTGAAGTTCCTTGACTGTACTGGGTTTGGGCCATTTCAGGATGGACTGCACCTTTTCCAGGTTCATTTGCACACCCTCGGGGCTGATGTTATAACCCAGGAACTGAATCTTAGTCTGGTGGAACTCACACTTCTCAAGCTTGAGGTACAGCTGATGTTGGCGCAAGACTTGAAGGACCTGACGGACGTGCTGGCGATGTTCGGCCTGGTTCCGGGAATAAATCAGAATGTCGTCAATATAGACGACCACAAACTTATGTAGAAATTCCCGGAACACCTCGTTCATAAACGTTTGGAAGACAGGGGGACTGATGGACAAACCGTAGGGCATAACCAGGTATTCGTAGTGGCCAGCAGGTGTTATGAATGCTGTTTTCCACTCGTCTCCCGCACGAATACGAACGAGGTTATAAGCACTCCGCAGGTCCAGCTTGGAGAAGATGTGAGCCCCACGGAGTTCCTCGAGGGTGGCAGGAACGAGTGGAAGAGGGTATGGTTGTTGGAGGATGTTGGCATTAAGTTGACGGTAATCAATGCAGGGACGGAGACCTCCATCCTTCTTACCCACGAAGAAGAAGCTTGAGGCAGCTGGTGAGGTGGATGATCGAATGAATCCTTGCCTCAAAGCTTCCTGGATGTACTCCTCCATCGCCTGGCGCTCCGGGTTGGACAAAGGGTAGACGCGTCCTTTAGGTAATTGAGCCCCAGGTAGCAGGTCGATGGAACAGTCCCATGGCCGGTGAGGAGGAAGTTGGGTGGCAGCTTGCTTGCTGAAGACGTCCTCGTAATCCTCATACTCCGCTGGGATCTCCACATTACTGTCAGTTTCAGGACTTTCAATCTTGGTTGATGCGACGGTCAGTGGAGCAGAAGCTGGAGAGGGTAAACGGGTAAAACAGTTCTTCAGGCAATGTTTACTCCACCCGATGATATCACATGGATCCCAGCGGAGTTCTGGATGATGACGATGGAGCCAAGGACGTCCCAGAATGATGTCAACCGTGGAGTTCTCCAGTACCAGAAACTTGATTTGTTCCTGATGAAATAAACCAACTTGCAGAGTGATGTATGGTGAAGAATACCGGATCCGCCCACGTCCGAGTGGTTTTCCTTGGATGGTTTTGACAGAAAGTGCAGGGCTATGGCGGTGACGTGGCAAGCGTAAGAGATCTATGCATTCTTGTGAGATGAAGTTTCCCGATGAGCCTGAGTCAAGGAGAGCAGAAACACAAAGATCTTGTTCAGCAGTATGCAGTGTCACAGGTATAAGAGTCAGGTGAGCAGTTTCAATGTCTGATTGAATAGTACTCACCACCGGACGTGGGGGTCTAACAGGACAGGTTCGTAGAAGATGACCAGGTTGTCCACAGTATAAGCAGAGTCTTTCCTTGATGCGGCGTTGACGTTCTGACCATGAGAGACGTGTTGAATCGATTTGCATGGGTTCTGGTACTGGAGAGCAAGCTGCCACCATAGCGGACTGAGGAGCGGTTTCAGGTGGCTGGCAGGCGGCTAGGCGCTGGGATACCCTCGTAGCTCGCTGTAGAAAGGTCTCCAACCCGATGTTGTCGTCATAGATGGCCATAGCGGCGCGAATATCCAGGTGGAGACCGTGACGATAGGCACCCAGCAGCGATGTCTCATTCCAGCCACTAGCCGCCGCCAGCGTCCGGAAATGAAGGGTGTACTCATGGATGGAAGAAGAACCTTGTTGCAGTCGGAAGAGCTGATCAGAAACGGTGAGTATATCTGTGTTTGAACTGAAAACCTCAGAGAAATGACAGGTGAATTGCTCAAAAGACTGAATTAAAGGAGTGTTAGCTTGCCATATTGACTTCGCCCATTGTAGAGCCTTTCCGGTGAGTAGGGAAATGAGAAACGCTACCTTCGATTCATCCGTAGAAAATTGCTGTGGTTGCATCTTGATGAATAGTTGGACTTGCAGTAGGAAACCGCTACACTCAGCCGCTTCACCCGAATATGTGTTTGGTAAAGCCATGGGACTTCCTGAGGCAGATGGCGGCGCGGGAGATGGTGTTAGCGCCGCTTTGAAGGCTTTGATGAGTTCGGTGAGTTGATCTGGTGCATGTGTTTCCTCGTTGTCCATTATGTTGAAGGTCTGATCTTCTGTCACAGCACAGAGGGAGGCAGAGACGGAGGTGAATGTATAAGATAAAAGGTAAGTTTATTAACAGGTTTGGTAAGTATATAGAAGCAGGTATAGAGGTAAGAGTTCTTATCTGAGATGTCCAGCGTTCAGGTAAGTAATTCCAACTATGGAACCAGGAAACCATAGAGTCCACGGGAAGAGCATGCAGGGGTGTGATCGGTAGATCAGACAACGAGGAATGAATCTGTCCGGGTATATATAGGGGAGCTGATTGGATCCAGGTGAGTAATTAGTAATCAGGTGACAGTGAACATGTGTGTGTGTCTTCAGGGGGCGTGGTTGGTGGATCTTGCTGTGGTAGAACTCTGACAATGAAACAAATATTTCTGTAAAACGAGTTAGGTTGAACAGAAGAAAGCCATATTTTTGTTGAAAAAAAAAAATATCATATTTTTACATCTTACAATAAACAACGCGACACATGCTTTAAATAATTTGAAAGCTTAATGTTTTGTTTGAAAAATGTGTAACTATTTGTACACATATGTACATGTGATTTTCTTATTGCTTTTTCTATTTTATTATTTTTAAGTGTCTTATTTTATTATATTTTGATGCAATTAATGCTATTTCCCTTGTGTGTTCGTAGTTTTAAAGACTGCAATTACAATGAAAATAAAGAATGAAAATAAATAAATAATGGTCTTTTTTAAATAATGGACTTTTATTTTGTTGAACGAACAATGGTGAAGGACCTACTTCCTCTTTGGTAGCACAACATATTTACAAATGTCACAAAATAAGAAGTAAAGAGTGAACACATCTGCATTAATAGAACCATTAATGTTTATATAAATGTATATATGGATGTATTTTTTTATTTTTATTTTATTTTATTTTTTATGGATGCATATTATATGTATTTTTGTTTTGATTTTATCCTGCTGTATACAATGCTTTGGCAATATGTACCCAAGTATGTCATGCCAATAAAGCAATTTGAATTGAATTGAATTGAATTGAATGGCGTCCAGATTTGGTTGACCAATCAGCGTAAAGGGGCGTCTCGTGACCGCCCACATGTGGAAAACGAATTTTGAAGTCGTTTATCCGTTTTCTGCCCGTGAACCAAAAAAACGAAAAATCGAGCCGAAATCTCGTTTTTTCGTTTTCTGAACAAATGAAAAAACGAATAAATGAGCCTTTTTCTTATTTCTGCTTATTTCATTTCAATTTGAAAATGAAATGAATAAAATGTACACGGACCCGGACCCCTTTGCTGTATTTTGGATCAAATAAATGCAGGCTTGGTGAGCAGAAGAGACTACTTTAAAAAACATTAAAAATCTTGCTGTTCAAAAACGTTTTAATGATAGTGTATATTATTCACAAAGAAAAACACTGAGTAAAGGGTAGTGAATTGGTCCGTGTACGTTTTATTAATTTAATTTTCAATTTGAAACGAAATAAGCAGAAATAAGAAAACGGCTCATTTATTCGTTTTTTCATTTGTTCACAAAACGAAAAAACAGATTTTGGTTCGATTTTTCGTTTTTTTGATTCACCGGTAGAAAATGGATAAACGACTTCAAAATTCCTTTTCCACATGTGGGCGGTCGCCAGACGCCCCTTTACGCCGATTGGTCAACCAAATCTGGACCGGTGACGCCATCCATTGTTCGTTCAACAAAATAAAAGACTATTGTTTATTTATTTTCATTCTTTTGCAGTCTTTAAAACAACAAGCATACAAGTGCAATAACATTAATTACTAAAAACATTGTAATAATAATAAAATTGGAAAAGCAATTAGAAAATCACATGTACACAAGAAATACAAATAGTGTAAATTATTGAAACAATAGATTTATGGCTTTAAAATAATTTACAGCTTGTGTTGCGTTATTTCTTGATTCTTTTAAGGATTGCATACCTGGCTGTTTCTATTAAAATGAGAGTCAACAAGATGATAGTCCTCTGACTGGGCTTTCTTGTGTTCAACCTAACTCGTTTCACAAATATTTATTTCACAAATATTAATCTGCATCCAGCATGTTTTATTTTGCTGAATGATTTTAAACCTGAGTATCTGCGGTACAGACAGCGCAAAGAAAAACAGATCAGTGTTCAGTCAAGTGTGTAAATGCACAGCAGTCATAACTTTTCTTTTAGACATGCTCAGTTTGGACAAGCGATGATAAGTGCAAATACTGTAATGCAAATTTACGTAAGGTACCGAAGGTGGAGAATTTAATTTTTTACTGCACTGTATATCAGCGACATGAACGTTTCATTTCGCCAGGATTTAAGTTACTATAAGTGTGCACAGACTTGATGGTTAAGTTAAATGTTGATATCAGCTAGATTAAAAAAAAAAAAAAAAAAAAAACACTTTAAAAAGTCGCTTTTCACGGTGTTCGGCCATTTAACGATTAAATCACTGCCCCACAGTCATTTTTTATTAAAATATTATATAGAAATAATTTTTATAGAAATAATATCAAGGTAGTTCAGCGGGACAGCAGACAATCGTCTGCTTCAAATACATCAGGGGCAACAGCGAGATGATTGACAGGACCGGAGGCAGGAGCACAAGAGCGCAAAGTGAACTTTTGTTATCTATCTTTAGGGGTGTAAATATTAATCGATTCGTATCGATGCATCGATTATGCAGCCGACGATTCAATGCATCGATTCGTCCGCAAGAGTATCGATTAATGTGTTTATTTTGCCGCCTGTTTGTTCATTTGTCTATTTTTAGAATCCGTTCCGACCTTTCTTTTACTGTCTATGGCTCCTACGTAAGCGTACTACCTACTCCTAAGCTGCGGGTGGCGCTAACCTCATTATTGTCTTCTACTTCACACGCGTTACTTTCGTTTCACAGTCCATCTATGATGTTGTTCATGTTCACAGACCTCACGTTGTTGTCTGACTGTCAAGAGTGATGATTTTGAACTGATTTTGTGGAGTAGTGTTCTATTTGCAGTTCATCTACTGCAGAGGATGTGTGACCATTACCTCTTAATAAGATGCAAATTGTATTTTCAAAATGTAACCAATTTTGTATAAATGAAACTTTTTAAAACAGTGAATAGGCTAATTGGCCATAGTAGACCTGCACTATAAGCATTAGCCTTTTTTTTTTTCTTATTACAATTTATCTGATTGCACTTTGTAGATGCAGTAACTTATACTTGCTGTTCTATTTGCAGTGCATTGAGCACAACTGCTTTAGTGTAACATACACATTATGTGAATAGAATACTGTTTCTGTATTCTCAATAAAAGGCAAATTATTTACTATTTTTGTTGATTTATTTGAAACTTAATAGATATCATGTAAAAATAACTAGTATTGAATCGAATCGGATCGAATCGTATCACAGGGAATTCTGAAGTATCGAAAATAATCGAATCGTTGGCTTAAGAAATCGGTATCGTATCGAATCGTCTTGAAGGCTCCGATTTACACCCCTTCTATCTATCTATCTATCTATCTATCTATCTATCTATCTTAATCGTTGTGTTAATCATCTCGCTGAATCACTCGTCTCTTGCGCTGTTGCTCGTGTTGTATGAAGCGGATGATTTTGTATAACTACATTGATATTATTTCTATAAAAAATATTTCTTTATAACATTTTTATAAAAAACGAAAGGTGGGGGGTGGACAATTAATTTAATCGGTGGATGGCCGAACACCGTGAAACACCGACTTTGCAAGCCTAAGCTTTATTTTTTTTTTGTCTAGCTAATATCAACATTTTATTTAAGCATTAAGGCTGTGCACTTATAATAACTTAAATCCTGGCGAAATGAAACGTTCCGTGGCTATGATATACAAGAAAAAATAAATTCTCCATCCCCGGTACCTTACGTAAATTTGCATTACAGTATTTGCACTTACCATCGCTTGTCCAAAACTGAGTATAATGTCTAAAAGAAAAGTTATGACTGCTGTGCATTTACACACTTGACTGAATATCTGCTCTTCTTTGCGCAGATTCTCAGATTATAAACCATACAGAAAAATAAAACATGCTGGGTGCAGATTAATAGCTATGAAATAAATATTTCTGTGAAACGAGTTAGGTTGAACAGAAGAAAGCCTAATTTTATTTAAAAAAAAAAAAATCTTATTTTTAATTATTTGAAAGCTTAAAATGTTTTGTTTGAATAATTTGTAACTATTTGTACACATATGCACATGTGATTTTCTTATTGCTTTTTCTATTTTATTATTTTAAGTGTCTTATTTTATTATATTTTGATGCAATTAATGTTATTGCCGTTATTTGTTCGTTGTTTTAAAGACTGCAATTAGAATGAAAATAAAGAATGAAAATAAATAAATAATCGTCTTTTATTTTGTTGAAGAACAATGGAAGGCGTCACCGGTCCAGATTTGGTTGACCAATCAGCGTAAAGGGGCGTCTCGTGACCGCCTACATGTGAACAACGAATTTTGAAGTCGTTTATCCGTTTTCTACCGGTGAATCAAAAAACGAAAAATCGAGCCGAAATCTTGTTTTTTCGTTTTGTGAACAAATGAAAAAACGAATAAATGAGCTGTTTTCTTATTTCGGCTTACTTCGTTTCAAATTGAAAATGAAATGAATAAAACGTACACGGACCTGAATTGCATGTCTGTTACTTTTAGGAAGTGACTATGTGTTACAGAAGCCACAGACCAGCTAAAGCGTGTCTGTGGTCAGATACTGTGAGACAGAACAGCAAACTGCAGTGTCAGCCTATGCGCGCTAAATAGCCCCTACTGGTGGCATAAATATGTATAACACAAATGTATGATTTGTTATTCAGCATCAGCAGAATTTCCTTCCTGCTCATTCAAGACCATATCATATTGAGTTCATAAGATGTCTATATCCTTGAACTGTAATAAATACACACAGACAAATTGTAAAAGCACATTTCAAAAAGCACTATAAATAGACGGCTTCTTCATATATATTTAACAACATTATGTGTATTAACTCTCCCTTCAATTAGAAGTTTGATGCAATGTCTATTGGAGTTTGATCCAACTCTATAAATACATTATGTGAATCCGCATGTGTGTTTCTTAAAGAAAGAGGTAAAGCGAGATAAAACAAATAGGCAGTGAGTATGTGTTGGGAAGGTTAAAAAAGGTGTGCTTCTCAAAATCTGAAGAGATGGAGGTGTTGTCATGGTGACTGTTTCTATGGAGACAGTGCTGCCTAGGTCAGCACCAATGAAGCAGAGTGTTTGTCGTTATGCGATTGTATATCCTTACACACACTCTCACAACACAAAACAGCAGATGTATACTGCAAAAGCTTTTAATCACATTGCAGTATTTACAAGCAAAAGGCAAATCATAAAGTCCAGCAAGGATACAAAGGCATTGTTTACAGTTTGCATAAGGACATTTCGCAAGTAAGGCAACAGAAATACAAATACTGAAATGAGTAACCCAAGGCATGTCGATGAGACTCTGACGTATATGTTGATTCATTAATAATGATACAGATAAACTTTTTTGCCATTTAAATTTTTCAGGCACACTTTTCTCTGCCCTAAAGCAAACAGCTAAAGGCACCAGCATTTTTTATATTTTTTTATATTTTATTTTTATATTCTCAAATCTGCTGCCAGGAACTTCAATTTGAGTTGTCACTTTTCACGAGAGTAAGTTAAACTGAATTACATGGCTGTCAATACTAGCAACTTGTAGTTGCCATTCTGTGTCCTAGTAACAGGATGTGTCAATCTGAATACAAATCACATGTTTCAAGTGACATATATTGCTGTTTTTTTCTCCTTGATCCTCCTACACCATATTTTCTTGGACTGTTCTCACTCCTTTTCACCTTCCCACTCACTTCAGTAGCTGACACATTGTTTTATTACAAGGAAAGGAATTTAGTTTTAATTTCTGTCATGATATAATTAGATCTACAAAATGATATAATGAAATAGCCAAATATATCACCACAAATAATAAATGCTCAAAACATTGCACTGTCATCATATAAGAAGCAGCATTAAATACATTAACAAGCATCTCGTTTTCAGAATACAAAACAATATAAACCTCAAAAATGTATGTAAACAAGGCCAAAAATGACACTGAATAGTTGATAATACAATTGTTGATTCTTGTACAAAAAATGATCTAGTTTATATTACTGTTATCGGTTATTGTTTGTGGCAAGGTGATATTCTAGCACTGGCTACATATATCTGCAAAAAAGTAGGTTAATAAATGTTTTAAACCTTTTTGTTGTTTTACGCACCGAGTATGAAGTTCAATCTGTCTGTGGTTTTTGGCAAAAGTTTGGTAACACTTTATAATAAGGTTGAATTAGTTAACATTAATTAATGCCATAGATAACATTAACTAACATTTAATAAGACTTTGATACTGTATTTATTAATCTATATTAACATTAGTTAAAAGAAATACAACTGTTTATTGGTAGCTCATGTTAGCTCTCATGTCATGTCTATAATATTAGTATATTATAGTAATTTTAATAAATAATAAAGTATTTTATTGTTAGTTCATGTTAAAGGAACACTCCACTTTTTTTGGAAATAGACTCATTCTCCAACTCCCCTCGAGTTAATAAGTTGATTTTTACAGTTTTGAAATCCATTCAGCCGTTCTCCTGTTCTGGCGATATCACTTTTAGCATAGCTTAGCATAAATCATTGAATCCTATGAGACCAATAGCATCGCGTTCAAAAATGACCAACGAGTTTCGATATTTGTCCTATTTAAAACTTGACTCTTCTGCAGTTATATCGTGTACTAATACCGGCGGAAAATGTAAAGCTACAATTTTCTAGGCTGATAAGATTAGGAACTACACTTCTATTCCGGCGTAAGAGTCAAGGAAGTTTGCTGTCGTAACATGGCCGAAGCAGGCGCAGTAATATCACGCAGCACAACGTGACCAACTGCATGCACAGGGAGCGTTCCTCGTTGGACGCCAGTTGCGTCCATATTACGGCAGCAAACTTCCTTGACTATTACGCCGGAATGGGAGTGTAGTTCCTAATCTTATCAGCCTAGAAAATCGCAGCTTTACATTTTCCGCCGGTATTAGTACACGATATAACTGCAGAAGAGTCAAGTTTTAAATAGGACAAATACTGAAACTCGTTGGTCATTTTTGAACACGATGCTATTGGTCTAATAGGATTCAATGATGTATGCTAAGCTATGCTAAAAGTGATATCGCCAGAACATGAGAACGGCTGAATGGATTTCAAAAAGGTAAAACTCAACTTATTAACTCGGGGGGAGTTGGAGAATGAGCCTATTTCCAAAAAAAAGTGGAGTGTTCCTTTAAATAACATAGTTAACTAATGTTAACAAATAAAAACCTTGTACATTGTAAAGTGTTACCAGTTTTTTTCTTAAATGCTCTGCCAGAGAAAATCCATTTTAGGCCGTTTACGGTATTTGGTAGACAGGATAAAAATAAACACGGTTCTATGTATACATGTGCACCACATAGCTGGCAAACCAAGTGTTTTGAGGTATAGACGATGCCTGGTTCATTAGATTGTGCTCATCTGGTGACAGCTTTCTCATCAGAGTGTTTTAACAATGTAAAAATAGAGCATCATTAATACCAGAATCCTTTAACAGTCTTGACCCTA
Organism: Garra rufa; assembly: GCF_049309525.1. Taxonomy (NCBI): domain Eukaryota; kingdom Metazoa; phylum Chordata; class Actinopteri; order Cypriniformes; family Cyprinidae; genus Garra; species Garra rufa. The sequence continues at coordinate 23,611,002 of NC_133383.1, forward strand.
TTTTCATCTCTTTTCCAGCTGTTTTGCAGTTCATATCTTGCTAGAACCAGACAGGTTGAAGTCCAGTTGTTCTTATAGTTGTGTAGTATCACTTCTCTTTTTCCTCTGTTGTAGAGTTTATTTAGAAGTCTTTTAGATACAAAAAGTCCATCTTGTTAGTCTTAGCCATGCAAAGTCATGCTCGATGTGGTTACAAGTGGCTGATATACAGTTGTTAGACCCAGCCTTATTCGCCACAAAGCCACGCTGAATGTCTCTCTCACACAATGTTGGTCTTGATATCCAAAAAGTCAACTGAAGATTAATTCGTCTAGTAGCCAAAAAGGCAACATGAAGAATATGAAACAGGCGAAGAAGTGATGGTCAAAACAACTCAACAAAGGTTGTTTCTTTATGCCTAGTCTGACACAAGCATAAAGAGCACGGAAGATAATAAGTAATATAAATTAATTACTATAAATGAAGTGATGAATTCCATAAATGAATACAAAATATGAAAGAATATTAAAAATGCTGTCTTGAAGCTACACACAGAGGTGTTTGAAAACCTTGATCCCTCACAGTCTTGAATCGATTGAAACCCTGATGAACAGTAAAAGAGAAGATCAATCTGTCTCATGGACAGTGAGCCTGGTGTGGAAGGTTGTAATCCATCAGTCAGCATGTCCAGATCAAGGTAAATCACTGCTTGACTCCTGTGAATAGATGAAAACACCATTAATCACAGAGGCTGCAATCTTTCTGAGCACATTAATGTTTACATTTTGTGTTTGGCAAAGCAACTTACATTGCATTCAATTCACACACTCCCTGGAAATATAACCCATGACCTTGGCATTGCTAGTGCTAAGAGCTATAGTTTGAGCAATTCTGCACCTCAGGTATTCCTGTTGCTTTTAAATTGGAAAAAGTAATAACATTTCTGGTTGTTCTTATACATTTGAAAGCCTGTTTCCACCACTGAATAAAAAACAACAAACAACAACAACAAAAAAAGACACAATTCTGTTTTTTTGCAATTTCAAGTTTACATCTCAGAATTCAGACTTTTCTTCTCAGAATTGTGAGAAAAAAAAGTCAGAATTGGGAATTGTGGGGAAAAAAAGTCAGAACTGCAAGATACTAACTCAGAATTGTGAGAAAAAAAAATCAGAAATGCAAGATACAAACTTGAAATTGTGAGAAAAAAGTCAGAAATGCAAGATACAAACTTGAAATTGTGAGAAAAAAGTCAGAAATGCAATATATAAATTCAAAATTGTGAAAAAAAAGTCAGAACTGCAATATATAAATTCAAAATTGTGAAAAAAAAGTCAGAACTGCAAGATACAAACTCAAAATTGCAAGATATAAACTGGGAATTGTGAGGAAAAAAGTCAGAATTGCAAGATATAAACTGGGAATTATGAGGAAAAAAGTCAGAATTGCAAGATATAAACTGGGAATTGTGAGGAAAAAAGTCAGAATTGCACGATATAAACTCGGAATTGTGAGAAGGAAAGTCAGAATTGCTAGATATAAACTGGGAATTATGAGGAAAAAAGTCAGAATTGCTAGATATAAACTGGGAATTATGAGGAAAAAAGTCAGAATTGCTAGATATAAACTGGGAATTGTGAGGAAAAAAGTCAGAATTGCTAGATATAAACTGGGAATTGTGAGGAAAAAAGTCAGAATTGCTAGATATAAACTGGGAATTGTGAGGAAAAAAGTCAGAATTGCAAGATATAAACTGGGAATTATGAGGAAAAAAGTCAGAATTGCAAGATATAAACTGGGAATTGTGAGGAAAAAAGTCAGAATTGCAAGATATAAACTGGGAATTGTGAGGAAAAAAGTCAGAATTGCACGATATAAACTCGGAATTGTGAGAAGGAAAGTCAGAATTGCTAGATATAAACTGGGAATTATGAGGAAAAAAGTCAGAATTGCAAGATATAAACTGGGAATTGTGAGGAAAAAAGTCAGAATTGCACGATATAAACTCGGAATTGTGAGAAGGAAAGTCAGAATTGCTAGATATAAACTGGGAATTATGAGGAAAAAAGTCAGAATTGCTAGATATAAACTGGGAATTATGAGGAAAAAAGTCAGAATTGCTAGATATAAACTGGGAATTGTGAGGAAAAAAGTCAGAATTGCTAGATATAAACTGGGAATTGTGAGGAAAAAAGTCAGAATTGCTAGATATAAACTGGGAATTGTGAGGAAAAAAGTCAGAATTGCAAGATATAAACTGGGAATTATGAGGAAAAAAGTCAGAATTGCAAGATATAAACTGGGAATTGTGAGGAAAAAAGTCAGAATTGCAAGATATAAACTGGGAATTGTGAGGAAAAAAGTCAGAATTGCACGATATAAACTCGGAATTGTGAGAAGGAAAGTCAGAATTGCTAGATATAAACTGGGAATTATGAGGAAAAAAGTCAGAATTGCTAGATATAAACTGGGAATTGTGAGGGAAAAAGTCAGAATTGCACGATATAAACTCGGAATTGTGAGAAGGAAAGTCAGAATTGCTAGATATAAACTGGGAATTATGAGGAAAAAAGTCAGAATTGCTAGATATAAACTGGGAATTGTGAGGGAAAAAGTCAGAATTGCTAGATATAAACTCACACAAGATTTTTTTCACACAAGAATTGTGTGAAAAAAGAAATGCAACAATTTCTCAGAACTGATAATTTAATTTTCAAAATTGCAGAAAGAAAAAAAAACAGGATTGTGATATAAAAAGTTGTAATTACCTTTTTTTAATTATTTATTCAGTGGCAGAAACAGGCTTTCATACATACATGACTGAAGGTATGTTTTTTTTTTTGAAGGTATGTTCTTTGGTTTACCCTATGTAATTGCTTTTTTTGTCAAGAAATATTTCAAATCCATGCTAAATATGCTGTAGACAACACAGAGTTAGCAATATTTATATTTTGTACATTTTGAAATGTGTTTAAAAATATACAGTACTGTGCAAAAGTCTTAGGCCACTAGAATTTTCACCAGTTAAAAATGGTTTAAGTCAGTAATTTCCTATTGACACACTACAGCAAAAGATAGAAATAACTGATTTAAAACCATGTTTTGTTAGTGAAATTACTAGTGGCCTAAGACTTTTTCACAGCACTGTACGTAAGTTATTAAGTTAAAAATATATAATAAGTTACAAATATATAACAACCATTTAGATACAGCACAGAATGCTCTATAAGGCAGATTTGAGCCCACTTTTACATTCCTTTTATTTTATTTTATTTCTTATAAAAAAAGAGAGAATCATTCTACCACTTGTACAGCATCAAAACCGCAAAAATTGATTCATTCTCACTGGCAGTGCTTCTGTCTCTCTCTTCCTTTACTTCACACCTCAATGCTTGCCATACTCATTCTCCCACTCACATCCAAATTTAGACACATTCTGGTGCATTAACACTAGCTGTCCAACTTTATATATCAACTTTATATTATATATTATAAACATCAGAAAACATATTACAGCACCATGCGGATACCATGGAGAAATAATGAGCGGCCTGTTTTTGATTTGGTTCAGGATAATGTGTACAGTCATGTTATTGCTAAGAGGAGGGAGTCCAGAATCTCTAGCTTTGATCTGAAACAGTTCTTCTCACTTTTGTAGTCAAATCTGCGTAACACGTAAAAGTTGCAGTTCTTGGGATTGTTAACCAACCGACCCAAGGTCATTTAAGGACATAGTGGCTGTCTGAAGGGAGGTTTACACTTACATTAACTGTAAAAGTTTGGGAATCACTAAGAAAACTTTTTGCAGTGTGGCCTATTTGTTTGAATACTTTTGCAGGTACTGTATATGTATGAGTACATACAAGTGAATTACAGTACCTGTAAAGTGGAAGACCTTGAAGCGCTGGTCTCAGTCAGTGCAGCACTTCCTGGGATGCTTGACACAATGAACCCTGCTCCGTTAGGAAGGGGCTGCCGCACCACCACCTTTCCTTTTCTAGTCTCTGCCAGAAACAGACTGTACCAGTAGGCATCACTAGAGATGAGAGTAGAGTCAGCGATGGTTGAGGAGTTCCTCTGGCTGATGATGCTGTTCCTACCCTGAGGAGCCCCTTGTGAGGGTTTCGGCTCTTGACATTTCAGCACGATGATCACCAGGATGGTAATAAGCAGAAGAAACAACACCGACCCCAAACCGATCAGCAAATAGAGGTTGAGATCAGTGAACAGATCATATTCGATAGGCACCTCTGTGGTTTCGGTAAACCGCGTGATCACTTGCTCCACCGTAGAGATCTTGATGGTCACCGTGGCGGAGCGAGGAGGATCTCCGTTGTCTCTGGCTATGATGACCAGGCGCTGCTGTCTGGGGTCTCTGTAACTGAACATGCGTGTGGTTCGTATCTCGCCGTTGTACTGGTCGAGGCTGAATAGCGTGGTGTCCGTGATCTGGAGGAACTGATACGTTATGCGTGAGTTCTGCATGGAGTCGGCATCTAACGCAATGACCTTGGTGACTAAAGATCCTTTATCACTTGACCTCGGGATTATTTCTTCAATAACAGCACCTTGCGGACGCCATGGAGAAACGATGAGCGGCGTGTTGTCGTTTTGGTCCAGGATGATGATGTGTACAGTCACGTTACTGCTGAGAGGAGGGAGACCTGAATCTCTAGCTTCAATGTGAAACAGAAACTCCTTCTCTCTTTCGTAGTCAAACGTGCGTAAGGCGTAGAGGTTGCCGTTCTCGGGATTGATGGAGAACAGCATTGACATTGACGTGTTGGCGATCTCCTTTTCTACGATGAAGTATACAAGATACTGATTTTCGTGCAAGTCTGGGTCACGGGCGGTTAAGGAGGCGAGCAACGACCCGGGCTCGTTGTTTTCCATTAGATGAATGGTATAGAGGGATTGAGGGAACGCTGGAGCATTATCGTTGACGTCTTGAATTGTAAGACTGATTGTTTCGTTATCAGTTAAAGGAGGGGTTCCTCTGTCAGTCACATAAAGTATGATATCATAACTGTTTTTGACCTCACGGTCAAGTGACTCGGTGACGGTTAACTCAAAAAAGTCTTCAGATGACTTATTAAGAGCAAACGGTAAGATCTCAGCATTGTGGATGGAGAGAACAACCTTACCGTTATCTCCAGAGTCCCTATCGCTCACGCTGATAACGGCGATCACTGTTCCAATAGGGTCATTTTCTTTGATTGAACTCTGAAAAGATTTTATTATAATCTCAGGATGGTTGTCATTTAGATCGGTGATGAATACCAAAATTTTACACTGACCAGAAAGCGGATTCACAGCCTTGTCCTTGGCTTCAACATACATCTCAAAGCTCTTCACCTCTTCAAAATCAATCATGTCTTTTACTCGTATTTCTCCGCTGTTGGGATCCAAAGAGAACTTTTCTTGTGTTTTCTCAGATGTGTATAAAGTAAAGGAGTATGTGACCTCTGCATTGACACCCTCATCCAAATCGGTTGCGTTCAGCTGCATAATCAGTGTCCCGATTGGTGCATTTTCAATGAGGTCAACCGAGTACACTTGTCGATCAAACTGAGGGGCGTTGTCGTTGGTATCCAGAACTTGAACGATGATGCTGGCTGTGCCTGAACGCGCAGGCACGCCGCCGTCAACGGCGGTGAGGGTTAGTGTATGGACGGCTTGTTTTTCTCTGTCTAAACTCGCTTTTAGCACTAGGTCCACGTACTTAGTCCCGTCACTTCCAGACTGGATTTCAATCGTAAATGTGTCGCTGTCACTCAGATAATAGGTCTCGATTGAGTTCTCTCCAACATCTGCATCCACTGCGTTTGTTAAAGAAAATCTCTCTCCGGGTGTTGCTGATTCTGAAATATCCAGCGGTATTCTCTCCCTTCTGAATTGAGGCGCGTTGTCATTGATGTCCATGATTTCTAATTCGATATTAAATATGCGTATCGGATTCTCAATTATCACGTCCATCTTGAGGAAGCAAAATGATGATGTTTTGGCCGGGCATAAATACTCCCGGTCAATTTTCTCAGCGATATACAGTTCCCCGGTGTCTTTGTTTATTTCTAGGTATTTCTTGCTATGAATATAATCCAGCTTTACCTTTCGTTCCAACAGGCTGTGCGAGTCAAGGCCCAAATCCGTGGCGATATTTGCTATCACGGTGCCCACTGGAATTTCTTCAGGGATGGAGTATCTTGTTACAGCCGAGGCGAGACTCCATATCGCGGAGAAGACGACAAAACCGAGCTGTCTTCTCCTCCACGGATCCATTTTAGACCGCATGGCAATGCTTTCACTGTCTTTCACAAGAAATATAGCAGTGTGTACCAAAACGAAAAGAGGTTAGCGGGTATTTGGACTCTTGAAAACATCCAGCAGAGCATCGCCATAGCGCCGTGCCGTGGATCCCGCCCGCTGATCAGATTCAGCTGAGCCTCAGTGCTGCTCTCTCGCTCTCTTTGCCTCAGTCCAACAGCATAATGAAAGCAAAGCATGGCTGTTCTTGCACCCCCTTAAAGTAAATATCAGCAGTGCAGCGACATCGTGTGAAGATAAAAGTTTACATAAAAATATATTTTATGACAAAAAAAGTGTTATGAAAGAATAGTATGTCTGTTGGACATTTGAAATTACTTGACTTTGTTGCGAAATACTGAAACTCATTATTAATGTCCTTAATCAAAGTCTATATGTAATGTCTAGTTTGACTGCCAGTTTTGAAAGTAAAAAATAAATGTACTGACATTTAAAGTACTTCTATTATTTTTTTCTCGACAAATTAAAACCTATGGGCGTCATCCAAAAAGAAGGAAGTTCAGCACCACGGACAGATCCATACTGTGACAAGTAAATATATGCATCTTACGTAAGTATATATATACACACTGTCAGAAGTATCTTCTGCTCACAAAGCCTGCATTAATTTGATCCAAAGTACAGCAAGAACAGTACAATTTTCAAATATTTTTTACTAAAATAACTGTTTCTTTTTTAGTATCTTTTACAATGGAATTTATTCCTGTGATTTCAAAGCTGAATTTTTAGCATCATTATTCCAGTCACTTGATCCTTCAGATATCTTTCTAATATTCTGATTGGCTGCTCAAAAACATTTATTATTGTCATTATGTTAAAAACAGCTGAGTAGAATTTTTCAGGTTCCTTAATGAATAGAATGTTCAGAAGAACAGGACTGATCTGAAATAGAAATCTTTTGTAACATTATAAATGTCTTTATCATCACTTTTGAACAATTTAAAGCATCCTTGGTAAATAAAAGTATTCATTTCTATAATTTCTTTACCCCAAAAAATAATAAAACAAAATAAAATACAGACTCCAAGCTTTTGAATGGTATAGTGTATAATGTTACATGTTATTTCAGATAAATGCTGATCTTTGGATCTTTCTATTCATCAAAGAATCCTGAAAAAAAATTACTCAACTGTTTCAAATATTGATAATAATAATAAATGTTTCTTAAACAGCAAATCAGCACATTAGAATGATTTCTAAAGGATCATGTGAGACTAAAGACTGGAGTAATGATGCTGCAAATTTAGCTTTGATCACAGGAATAAATTACAAAAATAAAATATATTCAAACAGAAAGCAGTTATTTTAAATAGTAAAAATATTTCACAATATTACTGCTTTTGCTGTATTTTGCATCAAATAAATGCAGGCTTAGTGAGACTTCTTGAAAAAAAAAAAAAAAAAATACTGTTCATTAAAGTTGATTTGGATAAAAGCATTGTTTAAATGTAAAAGCCACCATTAAAGTCATATGTTTTGCTCTCCTACTTTTTTCTTTTTATTCTAACTATATATATTTTTTGTCATTGGTATGTAGCAGAAGGTGTGAAGAGGCAAGAGATGAACAGTTTTATATCATCATGCTCTTAATGTTTTTGTGATAGTTGGCACAGCAAAAACCACTGCAGTGGAAACCCTACTTTTTTGTTTTTATTTTTAAGAAAAAAGTCCAAAGAGTTGTATTAAATAAATTCTAATAATGTTCTTTATTCTGTACATTTTGGTAATGAGAAGGATATAAAATAGGAAAATATAACCTATATTCTCATCAATATGGGTAATCAATATGGGTAATTACAATTGAAGCAACCATCTTGATGCTTTCATATATACTGCAGATAACTAAAAAAAAAAAGAATTATCACAGTACTTTGGAGTCCTGTTGATGCCAAATCATACAGTACATATAATAAACACAACTTATATACAGGAAGTACCCTACAGGTGAAAAATACAACTGGAAAAATCATTTGAAAAAATCATTGGTTATTACTGCATCTTCTTGATTATTATTGTTTGACTTTTTCTTTTTGCCAAAAGTTGAAAATGAGTTGCAGACATCAATTTCTCCATTGTTTGCCAGTTTGAGCGTACAGAGTGTTGATGGTGTTCCGGGAATGTAAACATTATGTTGATAGTCTGGTGGGGGTTGAATTGAATCCTGTTGGTTGTAACGTGTCCATGAGCGATTTGGAAAACCTCCACCCTTAGATGAGGTCTTATAGTCTGTTTTAGATGATAAAGAAAAATGGTTGGATAAACAGTTTAGGTAAACAATATTCTTACAAAGCTGGTCTTTTTGATCATGTTTTTAGAAATGACAAATAAAATGATTTTACCATGCATGTGATTTCCCCAGGTCCAGTATTGCGGGACAGATGTGTAAGCATAGTTGTCCGAGTCCTGAATCAGCCTGCGCTGCAGTGTCCTGTCTGTGTTTATTGGAGTATAGCTACAAAAACAAAAATGTGGACACGTCAGATGCTTTGTGCATGGGAGAGAGTGAGGGAGGAGAGAACAAAAAGAGCAACAGAATCAGCTTTTACTTTTACCTTTTATATGTATAATTGAGCTGGTTCTTGGTCAAGGTTTGGTCTTTGTTTCCCTGTTTGAGCTGCAAAGAAAAAAAAATTACTCCACTTACACATGAGAGGTTAAATAATGTGCCACAAACATAATGCCAAGATGAGAAAAGAACTCAGAATACATCAAAAACAGTCACTAAAGCACTAAGTGACTTTATTAATTCATCACCTTGCTGCAATACACATACAATTTGGAGCAATGACCAAAAAAATGCATTTGTTTATGTTATAATTTAATTATGAACTATGCATTAAGAATTTTAAGGTCTGGTTCACAGAAAGAAAAAAAACAACAACAACAAGCATAGCTCAAAGGTAGAAAAACACAATGAAACAAACAATATTGTTGGCTCAATAGTTGACCTCACTGCTGTTCAGCAAATTCATCAAAAGTATGCTGACTGGCAAATGAATTAAATTAAAAAATATAATAAAATAATATAATATAAAATATACAAACATTTAATTACATATAAATTATATTACATATAAATTAAAAACTATAATACTTATATAAAATTAAATATACATTTAAAATATAATAAAATAATGAAAACATTATATACGTGTGTATATATATATATATATATATATATATATATATATATATATATATATATATACACAGGGGCATAGCAACCGTGATTCTGTCCCCTGCACTTTTTTGACCTAGCGCCAATATTTCCGCCCATGTTCTCTGATTTGTTACTTAGATTTGAGTGAACTAAAACTTAGCCAATCACAGCGCGAATCTCTTGGGCATCCTCAAATTGCCACTTTTGTGCTGTAAAATGCCCATTGTTCTTCTATTTAGAATTTATTATACTGTATGAACATCACCTTTGGGTCACATCACCATACTGCCCCCCCCCCCCCCCCACTTTTAAATTGGCTGCTATACGCCCCTGTATATATATATATATATATATATATAATGTTTTTATTATTTTATTAGATTTTAAATGTATATTTAATTATATATAAGTATTTTTTATTTATATTTTTTAATTTAAAATTTTAATTTATATGTAATATAATTATTTTTTTATATTTTTTAATTGTAGAATCTAATTATAAAAAATAAATACCGAGTGTAGCTCAAAGGTAGAATAATTATTTTAATTATATCAATAATTATTGATGTTGTTTTCTTATATTGTTTTATATACTATATATATATATATATATATATATATATATTATATATATATATATATATATATATATATATATAAACATTGTTCGTGTAGGAAATACAATGGCATTTCCGTTTTCTTTTATTTATTTATCTTTTCATTTTTTGCATTTGTTTTAAATTACATTATAATTCACATGCTATCATTTATTTACATTTTATTATCTTGAGTTGATAAGCACAAACATGTATCTGAAGTCTCCATCTAGTGGACAAACTTGAGATCATTTTTTGTTGATCACTTACTTCATTTGGGGAGGTCGTCCCAATC
>NC_133383.1:23621855-23702072 GCF_049309525.1 Garra rufa
AACCGTACTTTCTATGGCCCTACACCTACCCTACACCTAAACCTAGCCCTCACAGGAGATTGTGCATACTTTTACTTCATCAAAAAAACTCATTGTGCATGATTTATAAGCCTGTTTCCTCATGGGGACCTGAGAAATGTCCCCACAAGGTCAAAATCTACTGGTATTCCTATCCTTGTGGGGACATTTGGTCCCCACAACGTGATGAATACCAGGTACACACACACACACACACACATGCATGGGCGCGCACACACACACACACACACACACACACACACACACACACACATGGGCACACACACACACACACGCACACACACACACACACACACACACACACACACACACACACACACACATGCATGGGCACACACACACACACACACACACACACACACACACACACACACGTTTTTGATGGTATGGAATGCACCTGCTCTTATTTGTGTTTATCCATCTCACATTTCATCTCAGCCTTCATTCCTATGAATTCAATGCAGTAAATCCTTCTGAGTCAATGTTGTTGCTCAAACGGCAACATAAACCGCTGGGTTAAAACAACAGCTCTCCAAAATATACAGACGTACTTGGTAGAATAGCATGTTTGCTAAGGCACCTGGCAGCCGCACAGCTCTTGCAAAACTTGACGATAATGCAACCCAACATTCCAGCATCAGAAAAAGCACCAAAAAGTGCTCCTCACAAGACAAGAATTTGCGCTTTTTTTGTCAGCGTATGTGTGTGTTTATTTGCCAGAAGCCCTAAGGTCAATGATGTTGTAGCAAATTAGAGGTGAGTGACAGCTGGCTAGCACGGCTGACAGATTTGAGGAATTCGGGCAGTCTGTGAGGACGGCCCTGCCTGAATGTTAAACACTTTTTCCACAAAGCTCAAAGGAACAGTTCTACCTATTAGCAATTCAAACGCACACACATTCTTTTTCCTCCAGCTACTTACAGAAATCTGGATTCGCCGAGTTGTTTTAGGCAGCGCTAATGTCGTTTACGTCGACATATTGCAGGCAGATTGGATTAATTAGAAGTTGGAAGCGCACAGCGCGACAATACCATTCTCTTTTGACCAAAACACGCATACAAATACATAGAAAAAGTGCGTCGACATGAGTATGTGTCTGTGTGGTTACGAGAGACCTGTGGCCGGCACACTAAAACAAATTCATTCCCACTATGCAGAAAGGAGGCAGAGAATGTCCATTTACGTACTCGCAGTTCAGTGGCTGCGGTCATGTGCTCTCGCCAGCACGCAGAGAGAGGAGACCTGTGGTTTTAACCCAACCAGAAAGGAGGGAAAACGGGAGGGGAGGGAGGGAAGGGAGCGGAGTGATGACAGCTCATGATGTTATACATTGCAAATGTGAGCTGGGAAGTGACCGAGTGTGGGTTAATAAGCCGTAGAACGAGGAAAGAGTCCAGAGATGACAATGTAAGGGCATGGGGAAGCTGAAAAGAGGGCTTGTGAAAGCGGCAAAAACACGCTAGGTATTTGGAAGCCGTTTTGGGGCGCAATCGCCAGTGTGATGACATCCATCACAGCTGAGTTTCAAAAGAAAAAGCGGGCGCGAGCCAAACAGAGTGTGTTTCTGTTACCTACAGTGACCTTCTTTCCTTCTCTGTCATTCCACAATCCTCCTTCCCCCCCATTATTCAGCTCCTCGCTTCCTTTTTCCATCGCTCTATCCCTTTCTTTTCACACTTCACTCCCTTTTACACCTTCTTCTCCCTCGGCCGACTTCGGTTTGCCGCCGCTTCCCCTTCCTCCCCGGCCTGCTAATCTATTCCAGAAGAAAAGGCTACCATGGAGAACGCATAACAAGTGCTCATACTTCAGCACGGGCCAAGAGAGAAATAACACAGAGAAGGGAAAAATGGGAGTGGGGTACAGACAGGCAGAAAAAGGAGAGAAAGTGTTTATTCAAACTCAAAGCTGACTCCTTTGTTGTGGTAGGGACCTGTCTTATATTAGAAGTCTGAACTCCCTTCAAAGTCTGGAAAGATGGAAGATGGGCCAAAAGGAAGAGAAAGAACGAGACAGAGGGAGACGAACAGAAGAAGGAGAAACTCCTATTTTGTCTGAAACTGGTAGAATTGGACATGAGAAATGAGCGGAGGATAAAAAAAGAGAGCGAGCTTGAAAGGGGGGGGACAGCAACTCCATTGAGAGAACAGATGAACTATGCTCGGTTCTGGACTGCAAACACATTCAAACCATTCAGCCGAAGCTGGGACCGAGCCTTTGATTTCAAATATTGATATTCATAAGCGCTGTGGTATCTGAGAGTCACATGCTCAGTCTACAGCACTTGTAGCATAATGCTGATTTCCACAAGAAATCATTTTTCACTGTATAAAGGCCTGTTCACACCAAGAATGTTAACTATAAAGATAACAACTTTACTAGCATCAGCACAAATCCACAATAATATTCTGGTTATTCTAAGTGCATGCTTTAGAGGGATAGTTCACCCAAAAATGAAAATTCTGTCATTGATTAGTCATCCTCAAGTCGTTTCAAAACACGTAAGACCTTTGTTCATCTTCAGAACACAAATAAAGATATTTTTGATGAAATCCAAGAGCTTTTTGACCCTGCATAGACAGCAACGCAACTGACATTCAAGACCCAGAAAGGTAGTAAAAACATCATTAAAATGGGTTAACCATAATGTAAAATACTTTTTGTGCGCAAAATATTTCTCTTCCGTGTCAGTCTTTGATACGCATTCACAACAGTATCATAGTGCTCTCGGATTTAATCAAAAACCTCTTAATTTGTGTTCTGAAAATGAACGAAGATCTTACGGGTTTGGAACGACGTGAGGGTGAGTAATTAATGACAGAATTTTCATTTTCAGGTGAACTATCCCTTTAAATCAGGATGGATTCTGATTGGCTGTCAATGTTTTTATCGATGTGTTCATCAGCTGGAAATTATTATTCTGTGACATTATCATTATAGTTGTGGTGTGGTATCTTATCTAGAACAATTTTTTAAAACAAAATCTTTATCGTTATCATTACAGTTATCGTTCTTGGTGTGAACAGGCCTTTACAGTGAGGCATTTGCAATGGAAATTATTGGGGCCAATCCAACCTGATTTAATGAGAAAACTTAAAGGGACAATCCTGTCACCATTTACTCAACCTCAAGCTGTTCCAAACCTGTATGAGTTTCTTTCTATTGTTGAAATTTGGAAAAAATACAATTTTCATACTATGGAAGTCAATGGCTACCGTCAACCTTTTGGCTACCAACAAGTTTCCAATAATTTCATTTAAATTCTTATGATGTGATTCATATGGAAACACAATTTTTAGGGGGAAAAAGTAAGCATGAAGGTGCACCCTTAAACCCGACCATCAGCGGTGTGTAAGCAGGTCACAAATATATATGAGCGAATCATATGTATGAAAACACATCATATGAATGGATGTGAATTAGCCACCAATAAGCCAAAGCCATAGTTACGAATTGCTATGAGAGTGTGTTAGCCAATCTGTAAATGTTAAATTACTCAGTTTCAAAAATACAGCCACAATATATGTAAATATTATTAAATTTGTGTGGGAAAAAACACTTACTAAAGTGATGTTATATTCGGTTTTACTAAAACAATGCAATGCCATAAACCCTAACCCTATAAAACAATCATAAAATAAATAATTAAATAGCTTTAAAGTCCAAAAATGCAACATTTCTTTTTATAAAATTGGAAGCATCACAATTTTGCTTAAAAGTCCAAAAATTGGCCTCCATTGTTTTTTATTTACAACAAAAGGATTTAAAGGGATCTGTCATTAAGTACTCACCCTCATGTTGTTCCAAACCCATAAGACCTTTGTTTATCTTCAGAATACAAATTAAGATATTTTTGATGAAATCTGAGAGTTTTCTGACCCTGCATAGACAGCAACACAACTACCACATTCAAGGCCTAGAAAGGTAGTAAGGACATTGTTAAAATAGTCCATGTGAAATAGTAATAAATATAAGGATATTATTCAACAATTTCTTCTCTTCCATGTCAGGCTTTGACGCACATTCACGCATGCATGTGGTGCTATTGACGCAAGAGCTGGCATTCTGACGTAGAACATCCATCTTTCTTAGTTCATCGTCTGTATATTCTGGTTTGAATAAGTTGAAATCTTCAGACATGTCTAATAAGACCATTTTATGTACACTGTACATTTTCTTCTGCTTGTAACCAAAGCACAGCACATCCGGGTTTTATATCAGAACGCTGGCTGCTGCATCAGCATGCATCATGGTACTCTCGTGAATGCGTGGCGGAGACTTACACGGAAGAAAAAATTTTTTTTTTCTTTGCAGGCATAAAATATTCTCAAAGTTTCATAACATTACGGTTGAACCACTTTCTGGGCTCTGAACATGGTAGTTGCATTGTTGTCTACGCAGGGTCAGAAAGCTCTCGGATTTCATCAAAAACATGTTCATTTCTGTTCTAAAGATTTTCACTTTTGGGTGTACTATCCCTTTAATAGAAGGATTTTAAAAGAATTGAAAAACAAAGTTTAGCCTTGAATTATTATTATTTTTTAAAGAAAACAAGGGAGTTGAAATCATTTTGTGTTAATCAACACAAATGTTCCTTCAAGAAAACTAAAACAGAATATTGAAATTCAAAGAGCTCTGAGAGAATGCGCATTTGATACCTTTCACATGAAGATCTCTGGACTTCATCTCAAAATTCAATCTGGGTGGAGGGCCTTAAGTCCAGACACTGAAAGACAAAGAGCAGGGAAATGCTGGTACAAAAGGTTATACAATCACAACGGTGAGTGTGATCCAGTCAACCAGTCTTCCTAACTCAGTCTATAATATAGCTGTTCGCACAACTGGGTGTATTCGCTGAACATCAGATCATTATGACCTGCTAATTGCTCAAAGGTCTCCAGCGGAGATGAAATATCAAACCATTACACTAATCACAAATGTTTGTTGTCTCTGGAAATTACGGGATTTTTAAGGTGAGAGGAAATGAGTTATAGTATTTTGGAAATGTGACACGGCTCATTTAGGAGGTTCAAAACCGCCAAGCGGGCCGTGACCTGTCTAGCTACCCGCTAATTTACATCTCTCTCCTTCACTTGCACACATCTATTGCTCCTCCTGGATGGGGCACAGGGGTGCTGGGGCGAGAAAAGGGGGGTGGAGGAGCATGCAGCGCTGGCGCTTGTTGGCTGACCCGGGTGTCTGCGGTTCTATCGTGGTCAGAGGAGGGGGGAAAACGGGCGGTGTTTCTGAAATCCCTGTGAAATGTTCATTTTGGAACGACTTGTTGCTTACATACCTCTCTCACACCCTCTCTTCTATTTTAAAGTGTTTAAATATGGCCTAATATTGCTCAGTACCTCTTTTAGGTTTAACAGAAATCAAATTTTTAAAGCATACACCAAGTAAGTGTTTGTTTAGGTTTAGCCGGTACTTATTTATTAAGCTAGCATCAGTTGTTTTACACTTTACGCTGACACCTGTTGGTGTGGATCCATGAGGTTTGTTTGCTAACTGCTGTTGCTAGTTTGTTTATCTTTATCTTATTCCTGTTCATTTGTTTTCCTCTGCGTTACTCTATTAACGGATATCCTTAATAACAACAGATTTTCATGGTTGTATTTGCGAGTTATAGCTACTGCACTGTTTGTTTGTTTGTTTTAGCCTATTCATCACTCCATGAGGGACTGCAGAATATATAGTTTAAGTATATAAGTAAGTTATAGTATAGAATATATAGTGTAAAGCGCGTTACAAAAGTAGTACATAAAGTAAGTATATTAATATTAATATCGACAATATTATATTAATGACACGCAATGTGATGTCAACATGGTGGCGACCATGAGGGGGCGCCCCGCTCCATGTAGAATAAAACCTTTTTTTCCTACAAGACTGACAGGACTTGAGTCTTTATCGCACGTGGTATTTCTCAAAACACTATTTAACATTTTAATGATCAAACATGTGAGTGAATGCACCTTTAAGCGGGACGTCCTGACTTCCCCCAGCCCTTTCCGTTTAATAAAAGGTCACTCGGTTTATGTAAGTGCTGAAACTTTTGAATTCGGTTATTGCTGGACGGTCGAGCCGCTTCTCTTCCATCGCCCCACCTTGGTGATGATAACTGATAAGTGAGCTAGAAACATCGTCCCATCATCATCCCTGCCCCTGCGCGCACCCCGCCCATCTCCGTTCCACTTCAGCTGCGCTTCCTTCTCATTCAGCAAACGCACTGTCCTGTGGCGAGAGAGGGGTCCTTTCCACCCCACAGCCAAACAAAAGAAGCCTGGAAAAGGAGAAAATCTCGCAAAGACTTCTTAAAGGGCAGGAGGACCCCTGAATTCTGCGTTTTTGTGTGAAGACAGCAGCGTTCTTGAGGATATTGCAGGAAGGAGCACTGGGAAGCTTTTGAATATCCATCTATTGTCAGTGTGTCATGTGGAGTGTGGGGTCACACAGGAGGATGACCTGTTTTTCACCTGTCGTTCTTCAGTGTACATCTGAACAGGTTTGCTTGCGAGAAGACTCTCTCTGAACAATCCTCCAACACGCGCTCAGATGCTCACCTGGGTCTGTGTCCGGTTTTGGTTCCAGTTTTTCAAACCATCGCCTCCAAGATCTCACTGTCCGGGGTGATAGAAGCGCTGGAGCGATGCAGTCCATCCTGTCCTCTGCTGTCGTGCTGTAAGTTTCACGTGTGATTATTCAGTTTTGAGTTGAAGGCTTTTTTGTTGCGAGTCTCCATCTACTGATGGGTTCACCGTTTTGTCCAGCCTGAGCATTTGTTGTGTTTCCCATCTCTGGGTCAGACGATAGCCTCAGCAGATGCTGTGTTCTCATAATAACACATCCCACCCAGTGTCTCCTCAGATAACAGCAGCATGCACCCTGATGATGAGAGTTTCTAGGTCTGACTCCTGCTTAAATTGCAAGTCCTGTGTTGGTCACAAATATGGATGTCTGAAATTAATAAAAAGAGAGAATTTATGCTATTTGCTACAAAAGTCAAGCCAGGTAACCATAAATTAAAACTACCAAGCACATTTACATTTAGCAAAACTATTATAGTTAAGTTTAAAAAATATATTTTAGTCATGAATATCACAAATCTTGGTTTACCTCACCTTGACCTAGAAAAAACAATGTGTTAAAATCTGTGATTTTTTTTTTTTTTTTTTTTTGTTGACCTAATACTTACGGCATGTAAGTATGTGGGACTAAAGGAGTCCCCTCTGTTTTATGGTTTTCTTGACACATGACAACAAAATGGCTTCCTGCATGTTACACCACAGTGACTTAAGGCCAGATGTTTTGCAGTATTTTAAAAACAGTGCTGTCAAATCGATTAATCGCGATTAATCGCATCCAAAATAAAAGTTTGTGTTTACATAATATAATTATGTGTACTGTGTGCAGTGCACGCATACATGTATATATATATTCAAGAATTATATTTAATATATATGTATGTATATTTACTGTATATATATATATATATATATATGTGTGTGTGTGTGTGTGTGTGTGTGTGTGTGTAATACAAATCATATGTGTGTAATTATATATATATACTTATTATTATCCACAGTACGTATACATATATTATGTAAACAAACAAACAAACTGTAAACAAAAGCTATTAATCGATTTGACAATACTAATATATATATATATATATATATATATATATATATATATATATATATATATATATATATATAAATAAAATATAAATATAATTATTTCTTAAATATATACATGTCTCTGTGTGTAATTATATATATATACTTATTATCCACAGTACGTATACATATATTATGTAAATAAACAAACAAACTGTAAACAAAAGTGATCAATTTCACAATACATATATATATATATACACACACACACACACACACACACACACACACACACAAACAGTACACACATTTTATGTAAACTTAAACTTTCATTTTGGATGCGATTAATCGAGATTAATCATTTTGACAGCACTAACATATATATATATACACACACACACACACACACACACACACACACATGCACACACGTAAATATTTCCTAAATATATACATGTATGTGTGTGTATATACATATACAAAGTACACACACATATACTATGTACACTCTAAATTTTTTTCTGTTGGGTTTACATGTTTTATGGGGACATTCCATAGGTGTAATGGTTTTTATACTGTACAAACCGTATTTTCTATCGCCCTACACCTACCCTACACCTAAACCTAGCCCTCACAGGAGATTGTGCACACTTTTACTTCATCAAAAAAACTCATTGTGTATGATTTATAAGCCTGTTTCCTCATGGGGACCTGAGAAATGTCCCCACAAGGTCAAAATCTACTGGTATTCCTATCCTTGTGGGGACATTTGGTCCCCACAACGTGATGAATACCAGGTACACACACACACACACACACACACACACACACACACACACACACACGTAAATATTCAATAAATAGATACATGTATGTGTGTATGTAAATATACACAGTACACAAACATATCTTATGTATCGCTATTAATCGATTTGACAGCACTATTTAAAAACAACTTAAGATAAAAATCCTTCACTTATTACTATTTTATAAATATTATAACAATTTAACTATGTATGCTAAGATTTCATACTTCAGTAATTTCTGATTTTTATTTTTTTCACTTTTTTACGATCTTCAGACAGTCATGGCCCCCCAGAAAAATGATCAAAGTGGTTTAAAATCAGAAACTGGCAGTGTGCTCGTCACAGCTGTGTTTTATGCCATTGTGTATATGTTTATCTATTTAAACATGTATTTTAATGCACTAAATATTTCCACACATAAAACGTGCATCATTGTCAAAATCAGTCACTATATTTTGTTCACCAAGAAGTGTCATAAAATAGAAGAGACTGGAGTTGGTTGGATGAGGGGTCATTCATGGGTCATAATCAGGTGGTTACAAAATGGTCACTTTTGAGTATTTGCCCACAGTAACAGACTAAAACCTGTCGAGGTGAGGACAACTTTTGAATGTTTTATGTCAAAACAAAAAGCCCTTAGCTTCTCAAGCTAAAAATAGTTCAAGAAAGATATAAAACATAAGAATTTTGGTTAATAAAAATGGGAAGCAATTACATTCTGGAAGCCTGTGATACATTACGATGCCTGGCTGACATCATTTAAGAAAAGAGAGTGAGTGAAGTTGGTTGGCATATGTATAAAGTATTATTAACAATTCATAGCAGATTTAAACATTGATCTTTAAATACATGCAGACACTCACATGTGGTGTTAGTTTTAGTAAAAGTAAACATTTTCATCTTCTCTTCTTGTTGTCTTCATCTTATAACTGTAGTCTTTTAACCATGTGCCAACCAACCTTAAAATAATCTCATGAATTTAAAAAAAGGAAATATTTTGTAATACTGACTGCACCAGTACTTTGATGCACCAACAAAAAATGAAAAGTGCACTGTCCAGCCTCCTATATAGGTTAGAGGAGCAACTAGGGTGAATGCAAAGGTCACACAATCACATGTGTCTTTTCTATTTCTCTTTGGCCAGATGCTTCCAGGTCGTGTTACTGTTCTACAGCCCATTACAGGTGCTTACAGTCTGCATGTGTTACGCCTAATAAAACCATATATCAATTGATAGTTCATAAATCAATAAAAGTGATTTGTGACTGACTCCTGTGTTTGTGCAGGTGCTAGCGGTGGAAAACGTTAACTTTGGAGTACACGTAGAGAATCAGACAGGGGTGCGGGACGGCCTGAGTCGAAAACACCACCGGGTTTACCAACTATACAGTCGGACCAGCGGAAAACACGTCCAGGTGCTAGGCAAGAAAATCACAGCCATGGGAGAGGATGGGGACAAATATGGTAAGGAATCAATTGAATGTGTCTATCTATCTAATAATATTTAATTATAATTACAATATTGAAAATAATAAATATTATTAATTCATTATTTATATTGGTTATTTAGATTTAAAATTGATTTAATTATTTATTGTATAAATATGATAAGACATCACTTAATATACACAATACATAAATATTCGATAATTATGATTTTTTAAATTCTACACTACCATTCTTAATTTTTAAAATTATGATTAATATTTTAATTCGTTATATTAATCTATCTATCTATCTATCTATCTATCTATCTATCTATCTATCTATCTATCTATCTATCTATCTATCTATCTATCTATCTGTCTGTCTGTCTGTCTATCATAATATTTAATTAAAATTACAATATTTAAAATAATAAATATTATTTAAATATTATTAATTCATTATTTATATTGGTTATTTAGATTTATATCCATCTATCCACCATCCATCCGTCCATCCATCCATCTATCCATCTATCGATGTTTAATTATAATTACAATTTAATATTATTTAAATATTAAGTCATTATTTATATTGGTTATTTAGACTTAAAATTAATTAAATAATTTTGTACATATGATAAGAAAAACATCACTTAATATACATAAATAAATATTCGATAATTAAGAATTTTGATTATCTATCTATCTATCTATCCACCCATCCATCCATCTATATTTAATTATAATTACAATATTGAAAATAATAAATATCAATTCATTAATTATATTGGTTACTTAGATTTTAAATTAATTAAATAATTATGTAAATATGAAAAGAAAGACATCACTTAATATATACAAATAAAAAATTAAAAAATCAATAGTTATGAATTTTGATTTATTATTATTTATTTTTTTACACTATCGTTCATAATTTTTCAATTATGATTAATATTTTAATTAGTTATATTAGTTGTTTCTATCATCTATCTATCTAATAAAATAATATTCTTTATTATTATTAAAAAAATACATGTATAATAAACAGTGATGGGAATAACGGCGCTATAAATAAACGGCGATACTTTTTTCAGTAACGAGTAATCAGACGAATTACTGTTTCCCCCGTTACAACGCCGTTACCGTTACTGACAATAAAATGCGCGTTACTATAACTGAGAACACTGAAGCGGTTTTCATGCGAGCAGCGTCTCTCTCAGCCATAGGACCTCTCTTTCTCTGAGGTGTGTGTGTTCGGGACGGGACACATAACCAGTGATGATGATTGGTGTGTCTGTAAACGTGGTGTAATTGAGATCGCGATGATTGGCTTAGATTGAGTAAATTTCCATTGTTTGCCAATTAGAGGCAGAGTAGTGCGGGTGAAGCAAACGCACACTGAAGCACGCGCACGGTCGGTCAGTGGCACACACCAACATCCAGGACTCACAACGATGGCAAGTCCAACAAGTTCAAAGGTAGTTTTTGCAAACTGGAAGTATAAGCTCTTCTAAGCTTTTCTCTGAGGTGAAAAGCAAAAATGTTTTTGTAACGTGCAACTTTTGCCCAGGAAAAAAAGAGTCTCTCTGCGTCTGTGACAAGTAATTCAAATCTACTGAAGCACCTCACATCATCACATGCCGAGACAAAATTAATTTAATAATAATAATAATTATTATTATTTGTTTGTTTTTGGTACATTTCTTCAGAAGCATAATTTATATTTAGACTTATTTGTTGACGAGTTGTGGTCTGTGCAATAAGTTCTAAACCATCTATTGTGCTTTATTGTTCCACTATAGTAATGATAATATTTATAATAATATGTTGAATTTGATAGTTGTCTCTCACGTTGTCCCACAACAACATTAAAATAGTGTAGATTAGTGTACAATGTTTTATATTTATTGTATAGTTATATTAAATTAGATTTTTTTTAAAGTAACGCAATAGTTACTTTGCCTGGTAATTAGTTACTTTTATAATGATGTAACTCAGTTACTAACTCAGTTACTATTTGTGAGAAGTAACTATAACTAATTACTTTTTTAAAGGTACGTGCCCAACACTGATAATAAATAAAACATTTACTATCTTTTGTGATGAAGTTGCTTTGGATAAAAGTGTCTACTAAATAAATTTAAATATATATATATTAAATAAATGTATGAATACATATAGCAAATATTTCTTTTTAAAAAAGTAATTATATCTACAATTATTGTAATGAAGTTAAAAAATCTTCTGCCAACCATAAATGTCTTGCTTCCCTGAAAACTTTTTTGTCACTTATCTGTCATCCTAAAAAAAATTTGTTTTCTCTTTTCTTTGATCTTTTCCTGTCTAGCTTGTACTTATTTGAACAATGCTTTAAAATTGGTATTACGACCACTTCCTGTGTCTATTACAGTGCATCTAGTGCATTCGAATGTCAGTCATGTTCATTTATATTCCTGTATGTTTGTATTTTTATGTTTCTTCACAAGCCCAGCTCGTGGTGGAGGCCGACACCTTTGGGAGTCAAGTGAGAATAAGAGGGAAAGAGACAAACTACTATTTGTGCATGAACCGTAAGGGGAAGCTTGTGGGGAAGGTGAGTTACTGAAAAATTACCTTACTTGGTATTGTAGGGCCTTCATCCTTGAAATCACTTGCGCCTTTGCAATCACTTGCAAATCTTTGTTGTTCTGCTGATGAAAAGCTAGCAAAAACAAGCTTATTTCACAATAAATCCAATGAGATTCAAATTTTAGGAGACTTCTTTTTGCAAAACAAAATTCTCAGAATAGATTTTGGGCCAAATATAGCAATATACCTAGGGCTAATTACACTAACTGGACACTTTATTAAGTACACCTTGCTAGTTTTGGTTGGAGCCGGTTGTTGCTTTTAGAATTACCCTAATTATTTGTGGCATAGATTCAACAAGGATCAAGAAACCAGTGTGAGTCATAAAGGGTCAACAGCATTACTCAGGTTGGTAATAAGGAGCCCAAAGTTTGCATAAAGTTTGCCCCATACCATTTCATCACATACCTGGACCATTGATACAAAGCAGGATGGATCCATGTTTTCACACTGTTTATGGCAAATTCTGACTTTATTATTCAAATATTGCAGAAGAAATCAAGACTCATAAGACTAGGTTCCTTTTTTCTCATTTGCTATTGTCCAAATTGTGGTGAGCCTGTGTAAATTGTAGTCTCAGTTTCTTAGTCTTAGCTGACAGGACTGGCACCCGGTGTGCTTTTCTGCTCCTGTAGCCCATCTGCTTTAAGGTTTAACGTGTTGTGTGTTTAGAGATGCTCCTCTGCAAAGCTCAGTTTTAACGAGTGCTTATTTGAGTTACTGTTGCCATTCTGTCAGCCATTCTAGCTACAACAAGGTATTTTAACCCACAGAACTGGCACTCTCTGGATATTTTCAGACCATTCTCTGTAAACCCTAGAGAAGGTCATGTGTGAAAATCCCAGTAGATCAGCAGTTTCTGAAATACTCAGACCAGCCCGTCTGGCACCAACAACCATGCCACATTTAAAGTCACTTATATCACCTTTCTTCCCCATTCTGGTGCTCAGCACATCGTCTTGACCATGTCTAGATGCCTAAATGCACTGCGTTTCTGCCATGTGATTGGCTGATTAGATATACAGTGCTTTGCTTTTCTTTTTTTTTATGTTTTATGTTACTGCCTTATGTTAAACTGCCTTAAATTACCTTTTTTCCACACCAGTCCACACTCAATACACCATAATGGAAAAGCAAAAACAGTTTTTTAACATCTTTTCAAATTTACTAAAAATAAAAAACTTAAATGATTCCATTGCATAAGTATTCATACCCTTATTTGGGACAGTTGAAATTTAGCTCAGGAGCATTCATATTGTTTGTAGATGTTACTACACTTTGAGTGAAGTTAACCTGTGGGAAATTCAATTGAATGGGTATGATTTGGAAAGGCACACGTCTTAATAAAATGTTTTAACAGATGAAAATGCATATCAGAGCAAAAACCAAGCCCTGAGGTAAAAAAAGAAAACAAACAAAACTGCCTGTAGAGCTCAGAGACAGGATTGCATCAAGCCACACATCTGGGGAAGAGTTCAGAAAAAAAAATCTGCTGCATTGAAGGTTCACAGAAGCATGTAGTCTCCATTACCCTTAATGGAAGAAGTTTGAAACAACCACAACTCTTCCTAGAGCTGGCCTTCTGGCCAAACTGAGCAATTGATGGAGAAGGGCCTTGGCTAGAGTGGTGACCAGGAACCTAATGGTTACTCTAGTTGAGCTCCATGACCATATATGCAGATGGGAGAAACTTACAGAAGGACAAACACTCCACCAATCTGGGCTTTATGGTGGCGTGGCAAGACTCAATTCTCTCCTCAGTGAAGACACATGAAAACACACTTGTTAGAAACAAGATTCTGTGGTCTGATGAACCTCAATTCCAAGCATCATGTTTGAAGGAAACCAGGCACTGCTTATCACCTGCAGAGTACCATCCCAAAAGTAAAGTTTGCTGGTTGCAGCCTCATGCTGTGGGGCTCTTTTCAGCAGCGGGGACTGAGGGACTCGTTAGAGTAGAAGAAAAAAAACAATGCATCAAAATATTGAAAAATTCAGAATATTCTGAAAAAAAAAATCAAAACCTCAGAATAGGCAGAAGGTTTACCTTCCAACAGGACAATGACCCTAAGCACACAGTAATAGTGGCTTATAGACAACTTTGTGAATGTCCTTGAGTGGCCCAGCCAGAGCTTGGGCTTGAACCCAATTTCCAGGTTTCTGGAGAAACCTGAAAATGTCTGTCAGACCTCATCCAAGCTAACAGAACTTGAGAGGTGAAGAGGTGAGGAGAAGAATGGCAAATAACTGCCAAATGTGGATGTGCAAATCTTGTTGCATCGATCATACGCAAAAAGACTTGAGGCCGTAAAGGTGTTTCAACTAAGTACGGAGTTAAGGGTATGAATACTTATGCAATGTGCTTATTTCAGTTTTTTTATTTTTAATACGTTTATAAAGTTGTGACAACTCTGTTTTGCTTTGTCATTAAGGTGCATGGAGTGTAGATTGGTGTGGGGAAAGTAGTTTAACATAAGGCAGCAACATGAAACATGAATACTTTTGCAAGGCACTGTATGAGCGTATATTCAACATGCTTTTTAAAAAAATTAAAACACATATGCTTTTCCCATTCCAGAAAGACAGCAGCGTAAACGGAGGCTGCATTTTCATCGAGATAATGCTTGAGAATAACTACACCGCTTGGATGTCAGCTCGCTATGTGGGCTGGTACATTGGCTTCACTAAACGGGGCCGACCGCGCAGGGGTCCGAACACATTACCCAACCAGCGAGACGTGCATTTCATGAAACGCTTCCCTCCAGGAGAGCAGCCCGACCTGCAGCCCTGCAGCTTTACAACGGTCAGCAAGAGGAGCAAAAGAGTCCAGCAGATCTCGACCTCTCCTCCACCACTCCAATAATACAACACTGCTGCGCAAGGATCACTTCTTACAAGGGTCTAGAGACACTCTTCCTTAAAACACAAGTAGGTTAGACTTTAGGACCGACCTCTTGGTAGAAGTCACAAAGGACAAGGTTGCTTAAACATTGTGTAATCATGCAAATATAACCAAAGACTCCTGGGCAAGTGTCCAGTCACTGAACCCTGACAACAAGGGGACCAAGCACTTCAGAAGCCAAAGAATTCCCCTCTAATGTCCAGTGCCACTATAAAAGAGCAAAGAGCTCTACTTGCGTGACGTTGTATGGCTAGAAACTGGCAAGTGCGTGGCATAATATGCATTAGTTGAGACTCTGCGACTTGGGTGCTGCTTTGTGAACTCTTCAAATGTCAACCTTGGGCCTATAAGAGCCACGAGATTGTAAACAAGAACCAAAGTCAAACAGAATGTATTTGTGAAGAAAATCTTATTAGACCTCCTGGTGAATGTTGTTTTGGTTTTGCCTCAGATACTTCACATTTCACCAGGATCATTGAGAGTCTTTCATATTCAATCAAATGAAAAAGTGTAATTTAAAGAGTGATATACACTACCGTTCATTAGTTTGGGGTTGGTAAGATTTTTGAAAAAAACTCACCAAATACCACATTTGATTAAAAATACATTAAACAATTACAATTAACAGTAACCTTTCTATTTTAATATATTTTGAAACGTAATTTATTCTTGTGATGGCCAAGCTGAATTTTTAGCAGCCATTATTCCAGTTTTAAGTGTCACATCATCCATCAGAAATCATTTTAATATACTGATTTGCTTTAAGAAATTTTTCTTATTGTTATCAGTGCTGAAATCCGTTCTACTCCATATTTTTGTGGAAATCAGAAGTCCGAAAGTACAGTATAACAGTCTTTAATATCACAATTGATCAATTTAATGCATCTTTGCTGAATAAAGCTACTTTCTTTTAAAAAACAAAAATCTTAATGACTCAAAACATTCGAACGGTAGTGTAAATATAATTTGACAGCACAGAATGTCACATTAAATATTCTGACCACTAAAAAGATGGTAGAATCCCCACCATCCACAAAAGAAAGTATGAGAAAAGGGCCTATAAAAGAACATATGTGTGCTAACACTGATCTGTATAGAAGTCTATTTCCACCACTGAATTAAAAAAAAAGTAATTGCAACTTTTTATTTCACAACTGACTTTTTTTCTCTTGCAATTGTGAGTTTACATATCGCAATTCTGACTTTTTTTTTTTTTTTTTACAATTGCGGGTTATGAAGTCAGAATTGTGAGACCAACTTGCAATTCTGAGAAATAGTCACAATTCTGAGAAGGTCCAAATTGCAAGATAAACTGACAATTCTGACTTTTCTCAGAATTGCAATTTTATTACAGTTTTGACTTAACTTGCAATTGCACGTTATAAAGTCAGAATTGAGATACAAACTCGCATTTGCGAGAAAAAAAATTCAACTAAGTTATCTTGCAATTCTGACTTTATTTCTCATATTAGCGAGTTTTTAATCATGCAATTCTCAGAGAAAAGACTTAAATTCACAATTTCAAAAAAAAAAAAAAAAGGTAGAAAAAGTTCTGATAAAAATTCACGATTGCAAATTTTCTATGATGCAATTCAGAAATTCACATTCAGAAATTCACAATTGCGAGAAAGTCAGATTTCTGAGACACAAACTCGCATTTGCGAGCAAAAAAAAGTTAGAATAAGCGTCAGATTTGCAAGATACAAACTCAATTTTTCACGCAATTCTGAGAAAAAAAGTCAGAATTGTTACCTCGCAATTCTGACATTTCTCATAATTGCTAGTTTTTAAATCACAATTCATCAATTCACATTTATGAATTCACAAATTCACAATTTCGATACAAACTCTAATTTGCAAGAAAAAAGTCAGAGTTAAAATCATGCAATTCTGAGAAAAAAAGTTCTTTATTTCTGACTTTATTTCTTGTAGAAGTTAGTTTTAATCATGCAATTCTCAGAGAAAAGTCAGAATTGCGAGACTTAAATTCACAATTGTGAAAAAAAAATGTAAGAATTCTAAAATACAAAATTTCTGAGATACAAATCGCATTTCTGAGAAAAAAGTCAGAATTGCAAGTTAACCAGGCAATTCTGAGAAAAAAGTCAGAATTGTGCCATCACGCAATTCTGACTTTATTTTTCGTAATTGCACATTTGTCATGCAATTCAGAAATTCACATTTGCGAGAAAAAGTTAAAATTCAGAGACACAAACTCGCATTTGCAAGGGAAAAAAGTTAGAATTGCAAGATGTCATTTTTTTTCTCAGAATTGCGTGAAAAACAAAGTCAGAATTGTTATCTTGCAATTCTGACATTTCTCATAATTACGAGTTTTTAAAATCACGCACTTCAATGCAAGACAAATTAGTTTTAAATCATGCAATTCTAAGTCAGAACTGTTATCAACATTTCTCGTAATAGTGAGTTTTTAAATCACGCAATTCATAAATTCACAATTGCGATACAAACCTGCATTTGTGAGGAAAAAAAAAAAAAGTAGAATTTGCGAGTTTTTAAATCACAATTCTGAGAAAAGTCAGAATTGTGTTATCTTGCAATTCTGACTTTATTTCTCGTAATAGTTTTTAAATCATGCAATTTATAAATTCACATTCATAAATTCATAATTGTGAGAAAAAGTCAGAATTCCGAGATACAAACTCGCATTTGCGAGAAAAAAGTTTTTAAAATCACACAGATGAGAGAAAAAAAAAAAAAAAAAAAAAAAAAAAGTGTGATAGTGTCACAATTTTTTCATTTATTTTTTTATTTAGTGGTGGAAACAGGCTACCACAGATCTGCACTGATGTTCATGGCTGTTTTAAAACAAAATAACCATTACCGGCCACAACATGAGTTGATTTTCACTCTGGAGAGTTAAATGTATCCGAGTTATTTGAACTGACCCCGGAGCTTCCAGCCCTGCAAGTGTAGTAATGCTAAATGTTGCAAATTACTCTGTCCCAAAACTACTTGGGGCTGGTGAAATCTTGAGAGATGAAATATTTTGATACTATTCATGTTATTAAAATATTTATTTTGTGGATGCATTGATCAATGGGTTTTATGTTTTCCACGACACCTTTACTCTAAAGCACTGGTGTATTTTAGGGACCATACTCTCTCCTTTGCTGTTTTATTGCCACCTGGTGGACCCAGAGGGTATAGAGTACAGAAGGCACACACCTCAAAACTATGCAAATGTTCTAATTTAGACTAGAACTAGTTTGACTATCATAATAGTTCCAATCAATAAGGAAGCTAAACGGTAAAACATTTTCCTCAATAGTAAACACATATAAGGACTGTTTTGAGAGTTTGTCTGACTCTACTCATCTACTGCATTCCGGATCACCCATATTGAGTAACAGTCTCTCTCCCCCGTCTGCAGACTGACTTTGATCCTCCCTCTTTATAATGTCTCCATCTCTCTCACATCCACCCTTACGTCTCGCAATCTTAAAGTAGCCTGCCATCATTCATTCTAATGCCTTATTTCAATGGAATTCCATTCTGAAGCTGCACAGACCGGAACTCTGTGATTCTTAAGATTTCAGACTAAAATATGGCCCCGCATTTAAACATTTTTGGAATTGCTACAGCGCTGAAATGATTTCCCCAAACCAAGCTCATATTGTGGCTGTTGCCATGGTGGCGTTCGTAAGGAAAGCTAAAATCAAATAAGACGAAAATGACAGCGCTGCCAATTTCCACATATTCGGAGCAGGAGGTAAACTTAAATATTTGAACAGCGGCCCTGCGATTTTAGAAGGACTTGGCAGCCGCCACAGCAGGTTACTGAAATCTGGGCCTGTCGGAAAGCCTTTATCTCAAAAGGGCGAATCATGCGTACAAACACGACGCGCTTGTGCAAGCTTCTTAACACTCCTTCACAGTCAAGTACTTTATTCTTATTAATAACGCTTTTTTTCTTTAAAAAAATCTTTTCAATATACAACACCATTTTAGACAAGACAATTCTGTTTACAACTAAATTCAGATCAGTTATGGGTCATTCAGAACCTAGACGAGCAGACAGTGAAAAGGGGAACGAGACGGACAGCACTAAAAACGAGAAATGGAGGGGACATATCAGGAGAAGAGTCAAAAACTACAATTATTCATACAATTTCACAAGAAAAGAAAATATGAAGTCAATTTCCCAACTTAAAAAAAAAAAAAAAACAAACAAAAAGGAAAAGCATAAAAAAAAAAAAAAAAAAAAAAAAAAACGTAAGACAGAAACCGAGGGGTTGACCAGCACACGTTACACGTCCCATCGCTCGCTCATTCATTCATGCAGAACAGTCCTGAGGGAAGGAAGGCACTCAGACCTTGCCTTCCCCCTTTAGTTTTTCTTCTTTTTCTTTTTTTAATCAATAAAAATAAAACAAACAAAAGATAGATACAGAGTTCATGGGCCCAGGGGGCGGAGCCGGGGCAGCCGTCACTCTGTACGCGGTGGCGGGGGTGAGAGGGGGGCTTCACGCCCACCCTTACGTTCTCTGCTTAATGGCATCGATCTCTCCATCTTTTCTCCACCTCCTCCTCCGCAGAGAGGGAGAAAGAGAACTGACGCGGTTTGTGCCGTGGGGTGGCCCTCAAAACGACCGAAGAGGGGGAGAAATAAAACGGACAGATGGAGAGAGGAGGGTGAAGAGGAGGGGGGTGGTGGTGGCGTTCCTCGACCTTTGATCCTGGCACACTTCCACAGAGACTGGGTCACCCGAACAGTCCCCACACACACTCGCACACACTCTGCACGCCACCAGGGCTTCCCTGTCAAGAGATCACATGCATGTTTAGAATTCACTTTTTTTTTTTTTATGTGTGAGAACTTGAGTCAAAACGTGTGCTACCTGCTATCTGGATATATAGGTATACGTGCGGGACGGCGATCGTCCTTCCGTCTGTCCGTTGGTCGACACGTTGAGGAAGTCCCAGATAAGGATAGTGTCATCGTGGGAACTGCTGATGATCTGGAACTCGTCGAACTGAAGCCGGAACACTCGGCCAGAATGTTCCTACACGCAGACAGACTATTATTAAAACAACCCTTTCACGACAACACCGCTGCGGATCAAAATTAGTCACAGACTGGGAATGACGTGACGCAAGACTATGGTGTAATAAATGTGTGACAATGCAGAGGGCTGACCGAAATGAGTGACAGATCAGAGATTGGAAGCAAAAAAAATGTGAGTAGAGCAGTTAATAGTAGTCACAAAATCTGATATTTGTGCATTTGAGATTATTGGCATCCTTAAAACAGGTCAGATGTTTACAGACAATGAATTGAAAGCATGTATGAGATTTCTGAAGTCTTGTGTGTCAGGTGGATGGGTGATGAGGAAATGGAAACTCACCACTAGTGTACGTAGACACAGAGTGCTGGCTGGGGCTCGTGGATCGAGAGCAGCTTGTAGGTCCCATACTTTAATTTTACTGTGCGCACACACAAAAATATTTTAAAACACATTAGACAATGGACAAAAAAAAAAAAAATTACGTCATAAATCCAGAGTACATTCTTTTGTTGCAAAGCAGCTCTAGAGACGCATTTCACACATAATCTACAGATAATCTGAGATTCAATTGTGGGCTTTGTGGGATTAAAACGGACTGCTCCCTCGGTTGTGTGGGTATTGTGCACTGCTCATGTATCAGATTAATGACTGGAGAGCAGGGAGCAGACAAATGCAACTCCGCAATTAAAGATGTGAGAATAAAGAGATTATTCACATTAAGGCCAGGAATAAACCAGCCATAATCCAGACAAAAAAGAAACTCTGCTTAAGTTTAATCCTCTAGACTACATTACGTTTCAGAAACAGCACTGTGAGGAGTTTAAGGAGAGAGTTTGTTAATGGATTTATTTTAAAATGCGCATCACATACTTTCTTTTTTTTGTTACATACTTTCTTTTTTTAAAAGAACTTCCCCTCCCTGTCTTATTTGGCTGTCAGCAAACTGTTGCAAAAATAGTTTTTCCACATTGTGTTATTCTTCATTGCACTGCAATGCGAAAAATGACAATAAAACTCCCTTTAACTTTGAATTAATCAGACTCAGGCGTACCCGTCGTATGCTCCGCTTACGATCCGCTTGTTATCAAAGCGAATACAGCGAACAAGCTCCTCGTGCCCTTCCAAAACTCGCAAGCAAGCTCCACACTCGATATCCCACAGCCTGGAGAAACAGATTAACAAAAATTGAGAGAAAATAAAGCATACAAGTGAAGAATAACTGGCTGAATCCAGGTCACATTTTACCCCCCAAAACAAATTATACCAACAAGAAAAACAAGGAATTAGGTTACATTGCACATGAAGAAAATAAAGCCACATTTGCACATTTTCAGATCAATTAAACAAAAAAAAAAAAAAAGTTTTGGTTCACAGACCATGAAAGTACTTGCTGTAGCAGATTTGATTTAATGAACTGAATAAACGGTGATAAATAAAAATACAAGAAAGCAAGAAAGAAAGCAAGAAAGAAAGAAAGCAAGCAAGCAAGCAAGCAAGCAAGAAACTTGGTTCCCAGACCATGATAGCACTTCTCATAGCAGATTTGATTTAATTAACTAAATAAACTGAGATAAATAAAAATACAAAAAAGAAAAAGGAGAAAAAGAACGAACGAAAAAGACAGAAAGAAAGAACGAAAGAAACTTGGTTCACAGACCATGATAGCACTTGCTGTAGCAGATTTGATTTAATGAACTGAAACAGTGATGAATATATAAAAATACAAGAAAGAAAGAAAAAAACAGAAAGAAAGAAAGGAGAAAGAAAGAAAGACAGACAGAAACTTGGTTCCCAGACCATGATAGCACTTCTCATAGCAGATTTGATTTAATGAACCGTGATGAATAAATAAAAATACAAGAAAGAAAAAGGAGAAAAAGAACGAACGAATGAAAGAAACTTGGTTCACAGACCATGATAGCACTTCTCATAGCAGATTTGATTTAATTAACTAAATAAACTGAGATAAATAAAAATACAAAAAAGAAAAAGGAGAAAAAGAACGAACGAAAAAGACAGAAAGAAAGAACGAAAGAAACTTGGTTCACAGACCATGATAGCACTTGCTGTAGCAGATTTGATTTAATGAACTGAAACAGTGATGAATATATAAAAATACAAGAAAGAAAGAAAAAAACAGAAAGAAAGAAAGGAGAAAGAAAGAAAGACAGACAGACAGAAACTTGGTTCCCAGACCATGATAGCACTTCTCATAGCAGATTTGATTTAATGAACCGTGATGAATAAATAAAAATACAAGAAAGAAAAAGGAGAAAAAGAACGAACGAATGAAAGAAACTTGGTTCACAGACCATGATAGCACTTGTTGTAGCAGATTTGATTTAACGAACTGGATTAACAGTGATAAATAAAATTACAAGAAAGAAAAAGAAAGGAGAAAAAGAACAAAAGAAACTTGGTTCACAGACCATGATAGCACTTCTTGTAGCAGATTTGATTTAATTAACTAAATAAACCGAGATTAATAAATAAAAATACAAAAAAGAAAAAGGAGAAAAAAAAAGGACGAAAGAAAGATAAGATAGAAAGAAAGAACGAAAGAAAGAAACTTGGTTCACAGACCATGATAGCCCTTGTTGTAGCAGATTTGATTTAATGAACTGAATAAACAGTGATGAATATATAAAAATACAAGGAAGAAAGAAAAAGAAAAGACAGACAGACAGAAACTTGGTTCACAGACCATGATAGCACTTGTAGCAGATTTGATTTAATGAACTGAAAAAACAGCGATGAATACATAAAAATACAAGAAAGAAAGAAAAAGAAAAGATAGACAAAGAAGCTTTGAATTAGGTATCTTACACTCTCAAAGGCTACATGTATTTGAACAAAAATAGATAACATGTTAACATTTAATTACATCTTTTAAAATCTACTTCATTTATCAGTGTAACATGAGCCTTCAGAAATCAATTTTCATTGCCATTTATTATTACAAATTAAATGCATTTAAATTATTATTTAAATGTATTATTTGAAAAAGAAAAAAAGAATAAAATATTAATACAACTAATAACAAAATAAGAAAATAATACAAAACATTTTACTGATTAAAACTATACAGGCAAAATTTCGCCCTGGTTATTTGAGTACAGTCAACATATTTCTTGAGATTCACACAGCTACTATTAAGCAAACTCGAATGATTCCTTATTCACACAAACCTGATGGTGTTGTCTGAGGAGCCGCTGACCACGAGTCTGTCTCTGTACTGCAGGCAGGCAATTCCTCGCTTATGACCGTTTAGTGTCCGAACAAACTCACAGGTGCTTGTACTCCACACCTGCAGAACACATTACATCACACAACAGGATTAAACATTAAACACTTCAAATCTGTTCCTAATCACTGCCATCTTTCTCTACTTCACTTTAATAAAATACCAGTACATTTAAACTCAGAAAAAACACCTCTAGATATCTACACACACACACCAGCCCTGACTGCCCTGCCTCATTATTTGGGGAATGTTTTGATAGGGTGGGGGCTGCAGAATGACTTGGCACCCCTCCCAGAGTGATGGGTGGGCTGGATTAGAGCTGTCTGTTTCTGGAATCCCAAACCCGAATCCAGCATCTAAAGACCTAGAGTAGTGGACTATAGCGCTTCTGCAGTGAATTAAGCTTTAACACTGCTGCCCTCTACTGGGAACGTCTGTGCTTTGGACAAAACATGCAGACACCTGAATAGTCAAAGTTTAGCTGAATGAGAATATAGTCTAGCCCACCGCAGTTTGTTGTCACCAAGAACCAATAAACTTAGACAGGATGGGGCCTGAATGATATGTATTGAGAGCTGATAAATACGAAATCTGATACAACTCTAAAAGCATTGATTCCTGCTTTGATTGACAGCTGATAATGTCATTCAGAGATCAGAGCGCTGACCTTTATGGTCCGATCCCCAGAGGCAGAGACAATGTACTTGTCGTCAAAGTCGACCACATTGACGGCAGCCCTGTGACCGACGAGGACCCGGCGGAGACTGATGTCCGTAGGAGATGCCATGTCCCACACGGCGATGGAGCGATCCTTTGAGCAGGTGACCATCAACCCGTTACAGAACCGCAGGTGGAGCACAGCCTCGTTGTGGTGGATCAGAGTGTTCAGAACCTCCCCCGAGTTCACATCCCACACTCTGGGTAAAGAGAGAAGGCAAGCAAAGTCAGAACTGATTTTATCAGCGCCTTATTCATTCCAGCTGAACAGACATGTGGAGCGATGGGTTGGGGGGGGGGGGGGGGGGGAGAACAAAACTGGAAAAAATGAACAGAGGACTTATAGAGAGCAAGAGAACGATAGAAATCTGACCTGACAGTGGAATCAGAGGAGCCGGTAACAATGACTCTCTCATCGTATTGCAGACACAGCACAGAGCCTGTGTGCCCCGTCAAGATCTTCAAACACTCCAGAGTCTGTTTATCCCATATCTGAATGCAAACACACATATGACATCTTTTTACAATTGCAAAGACCATGAATTTCACAATGTCAAATATAAACTACTCTTAACTAGATGAAGGTACAAATTGCAGTTTCAAAGGGCTCTGCACGTTCCCAGCAGAGGAAAAAATGTATATACTTTTTAACCACAAATGCTCGTCCGCTTCACGTCGAAAAGGTAACGCGTGGTTAGTTCTTCATCTGTGTATTCTGGTTCAAAAGTGTAGGGTAGGGCGAGAATCTGCTATCCAACTTCAAAATCATCCAACATTGTTGTTTTACCTTATTTTGTAAAGGTCTTTGCATGTTTGCTTAGTAAGCAATGGGTCACATGTAGGGTTGGGTATAAAGAACCAGTTCCATTTTAGAACCGGTTCCAAATTTCACACATTCACATCTTAATGTGATTTTAAGTTACTTAAGTGCAGGGAGGGAAGGAACGTGCACACTGTTTGCAAACAGAACACACATCTGAAGCTGCCTGTGTCCGCTGTCAGTAAATGTGAAAGAAGCCCGTTCCGGCTCAAAATAACCTTTTCTGCATGGAACAGGCTTTTCACATTTACCGCCCATTATGCACAGAAATATGTCAATATATCATCATAAACAGCCATTTTTTGTCTTAAGTGAAGGCAAATAGATGTGAAAGTTACAAACTTACATAGTGCTGTTATGGCTGATAGAGGGTCGCAAAGCGAATACGAAAGTGCCGTTTCACCCTGTTATGAGTTGATGAACCACTGACACGAGTTCGGAAACATTATTTTAAGGTAAAAAAAAAAAAAACTCTTTAGTGTTGCTTTAAAGAAAGACATGGAGATCTTAAACAACATGGGGGCGAGTAAAACAATCAGGAAATTTTAATTCTGGAGTGAACTAATCCTTCAATAATACTACATATTTTAGTGTAAATTATAATCCGTTATTTAGTTTATTTTTTGATCAAAAGAAAGTTAAAAGAACGGCGTCTGTTTGAAACAAATTTCTTTAAAAGTCACTTGACCAATTTAATGCATCCTTAAGTATTTTTCCCCTCTTACTGACCCCAATAATTTGAACAATTTTTTTTTTACATTTTCCACTTAAATTCTCATGACTAAAGGCTTCTAAATTTAAAAACAATAACCTTTTACTGATATTGTCACCTACATGACACATTCCTAGAGATACACTGGCTGAACTCTCTCTCACAACAAGAGCAGTAAAACCATGAAACTGTACCAAAGGGTTTAATACTATGAGTAAGAACATTTAACAAACCCCTACATATGACCAGTATCAATAGTCATTCTTGCCATAGAAAGTGTAACTTGAATCATCTCACCTGTTTCAATACCCTCTCTCTCTCTCTAGTTTCAGTATTATAATACAAAAGAAGAGGTTTGATTGTGTAAATCTAAAACTCAAGCTTCAAAAGCATCCCTGCATTCTGAATGGACATCCTAAATCCTTTCGTTCATCTAACCGGTCAAAAATCACGCATTGTGCAAAATGCGATTAAACATCATTTGCGTAATTCACAAGAACGCACTTGAGGTCAGATGTGGTTAGTGTTTTTAAAAGGCGTTTTAAACACCTGCGTAAGGATGCACTCTCACATGCAGACAGTGTGGTTTACTGTTGATGACTTCACTAAACCCACACAAGGTTCACGAGAAATACACTGGCAGAGCGCTGTCGCACCTTGATGGAGTTATCGCGTAGACCGCTGATGATCTTTTCGTCGTCATACTGGAGACAGTAAACACCTTTACTGTTCTCCGACCTACACTGGATCCTCTGCAGGTTATGTCGGCCACACCTCCAGTTTGCCTCAATGGTCTGGAAACAAAAACAGCAACGTCAGCAATTAAGTTAGGCTACACTGCTAAGAGGCATAACTAATTTATTTGATTTGATCAAAAAAATCGGCCTGTTTTATCATTAAAATAGCTGATGGCTGCATGCTCTGATTACTCAAAGAGCAGCTATGAAGCAGACAAAGAGCTAGGTTACACGAGGCCTGCCGCCTACCCCTGAGGTGTAATCACAGGTCCTTCTCATTCCAATGAACAAACAAACGCTCCTACTTGCTACCTCCCTTTCCTTAAAAACACTGACATGAGCAGACAAGATCTAGCATCGTATTACACTAAAAGGACAAGAGAAAGAAACGACGATTGCTCTGCCCACCTCAATGTCCTGAATGATTTTTGGATAGAGAGAGCGGTAGTATGAGTTCGGAGGAACTTCTGTTGTGCGGTTCTTGAACAGGTATTTTTCCCTGCGAAGGAAACAGCAGTAAACATCCCTGATAAACTGACATAAACAAGCATCTTCATAATAAGATGTACAAGACAGTCTAAATAGAGGTTCCCAGCATGTCTAGTGGAGAATTACACCGCTGAGAGATAATGACGAGGTTGTTGTTAAACCTCATGTATAAATGAGGGGGTTCGGGGATGTAAACAGTCATATCAGCACGGTGACTCACCACTGGTGTCTCTCTGAAAGGCCCTTCCACAGCGGGTCTGTCCGAACCATCCTCTCGATCAGCTTCTTCCACAACATGCCTTCGGATATCACACGCTGCCATTCTTTACACACCAGCTCAGCCGAACAAAGCGAGCGCGCATCCAGGAAAGACAAGATGTTCTCCGCTATATGATCCAGACCCTGAGCTGGAAGACAAATTGAGATTGTGTTTAAGTACCAGGGTGTAAGAGCTGAAAGCTGTAAAAGCAGGATTTCAGTGAATGAAAAAGAAAAAAAGTTGAAGATTTAATCTTTTCTAAGAACAGCAAAAAAACACATTCACATCCATTTTACTTTTACTTGTAATCGGATGCATTTAAGTGAAATAGAACATAAAATTAAAGTAAAATGTATCGGGAAGGGACTGAATAGTAAAATGTAGACATTAATGATAAATTTTGGAGACTGGAGAATGCAGGAAGGGTTTCAAAAGAGCAAAAAAAGTGGTTTGATGTCAGCTAAAATGACAAACTTCAAAAACATTCTAATATGCTGATTAGGTGCTTGAGAAACATTGCTTTTTTTTTATTGTTATCAGTGTTGAAACCTGTTGTGCTGCTTAATATTCTTTGTGGCAACTGTGATACTTTTTTCAGTTTTCTTTGTTTATTTGATTCTTTTTGTAACACTACAAACATCTTTAGTGTCACTTCTGATAAACTTAATCTTACTGGCCACAAACTTTCAATAGTGTATATTTTGATTAATTACAAACACAGATTTTATTCTAAGAATAGGGCCCTATGATCAGACGACGCAGACGAGTCGCAAAATCTAGTTATTAAAACAGAATTAATCACAGATTGAATGAATTAATCAAAAGCATGTCATATCACTTCAATTAAATCACAACATGGACTATCTGTAAATATTAAGTCGCAAAAAGACTACTTAAATATGAATCCTACATGTGGGTGTATCTGTATGAATGAATGACGCAGACGCGCGTTTTGTTTACTACACCTTATGAAGTGCGCGTGACGCTTGTGGTGATTTCAGCGTCTGCCATCTCACTAAATGAGGACATAAATACATGAACAACATCTCCAGAACTGCTCTGAGAGTACTTCATGAGCATTTCACCGCTTCATTCGTGTAAAACTAGCATCGCATATACACACAGAAGTTTAAAGGTATTCACGGCAATCCGTCAAAATAAAAGTTTGGTTTAACTTGAAGACACTGTTCCATAAGTATATTACTATTATTCAGTAGAATGTACATACTACTACTACTGTTGTTGACAAATTAATAAACCATTTAAGAAATAATCACACAATATTTCTCGCATGTTTTAATTTTAATAGTAAGTCGCGTTTATTTGCCAAAAAATATATAAATTTTCACTAATTAAAAAAAAATAAATGAATTTTTATGCCTTCATCTAATAACTAGAAAATTTAAATACACATCACAGAATTCCATAAGCCTATTGTAAAAATAAATAAGTTGTTTTTAAGCATTAAAATTCAAACACGCTAAAAATTTCATAGGGCCCTAAACATGTAATTTTTGTTCAATTTTTAATAAATTGATGTTTAATTGCATAAGTTTCATGGTTTTAATTAATTAGACATGCTTTTTGATTAATACAATGTAATTCAACCACTAAAAAGGAGTCCAGAAAAATTAAAACTGGGAAAAAAAAAAAAAAAAAACGGATTTTGGGAAAAAAAAACAAACAATAAAATGGATTTCATAGGGCCCTATAAGAATCAAATTAACTGATGAATTTGTGATTCAAGTTTGATTTCAACTTTAGAGATAAAACAGGCCAAGACAAGCATGGTGTCTTTAATCATAAGGCTATATTTTAAAAGTAAATGGACACACCCTACATCAGAAATGGCATTTTTAGGAAAAGGACTGTGTGTGTGTGTTACCTGGCAGTGCCGTGATGAAGTCCCTTTGGAGCATGGGTTTGAGGTAGGAGTTTATGTGGCCGTGTTGGTAATGGCACATGCGTGAGATCAGGTGTTCCACAAACTCCACCTGGTCTGCCTCAGACCACTGATCAAAGAGCTGGATGCACACGTCCTTCTCCTTCTCGTAATTCCCCTCTGACGGCCGCTTCCTAGAGCCCGTCAAGGGTCCATTACTCACCTGAGGACAGATAAAAGTAGGCTGGAAGAATTGTAAAAGGAAAAAAAAAAAGATATATATATTAGATGAGACAAAAACAAAATCTGTATTGAAAAACACTGGGTAAACAGAAAATTTAAAACATACTAATATTCTATCTTACGCATTTACTTGGCAAAGAACAGTGCTACCGGTGCTTTACTATTGAAGTACACCCAAAAATGAAAAATTGTGCCAATTTCTCACACTCATGTTGTTCCAAACCTGTAAGGCCTTAATTCATCTTTGGAACACAAATTAAGATAATTTTGATGAAATCCAAGAGCTTTCTGACCCTGTATAGACAGCAACGCAACTGCCACGTTCAAGGCCCAGAAAGGTAGTAAGGACATCATTAAAACAGTCCATGTGACATCAGTGGTTCAACCGTAATGTTATTTAAGCAACAAGAACACTTTGAGCACAAAAACAACAACTTAATTCAACACTTTATTCTCTTCTTTATTCCTCGCCACGTGTTCAGACCAAAGATGTCCTTACTACCCTTGTATGTTTCGTTTGTGTTGTCTATGCAGGGTCAGAAAGCTCTCAGACCTCATCAAAATTATCTTAAGTTGTGTTCAGAAGATGAACAAATGTCTTAGAGGTTTGAAACACCATGAAGGTAAGTAACTAATGAAAGAATGCTCATTTTTGGATTATCCTTTTTAAAAAAGCCACATACAGCTCCTGTTTTTAGATGCAATAAAGTAGGAGTTTCTATAAGTAGTTCTCATGCTATTTATCCCAAACAACTTCTCACTTGGTATTCTGTACATATAGTGGTGCTTGAGCACTTAAGTGACACTTAAGGAAACTTGGCTCAAACTAACTTTAAGCAAAACAAGAATGTTTGTCTCTTTGTAGGAAAGTTTAGATAAAGCTCTGCCACTTTCTGGTAGTCAGACGATAGGAACATCATGATCTAATGTGTGGTTACTCTGCTAAAACATCTGTACGAGCTTTAGGGGAACTGATCTCATATATTTACTAAAATACATTTGGTTTTGGTAAAACTAAATGCAAAAATGTCTTAGAAACGTGAAGTTAGCCTTGGAAGTCTAGCATCACATGTCTGCAGATCATGCCACTTGGTTTCGTATGAAATTCATCTATTTCGAAGCATCTTACGCCACTGTTCAAAAGTTTGCTGTCAGTTAGAAGATTTTCTTCTAAAGATGTTCTTTTAAACTTCTTAAAAAAAAAAAACGTTTTCCACAAAAAAAACCTAAGCAGCACATCTGTTTTCAACACTGATAACAATCAGAAATGTTTCTTGAGCAGCAAAGCAGCATATTAGAATGATTTCTGAAGGACCATGTGACACTGTATTAATTTCACATTATTTTACTCCATTCTTCAGTTTAATATAACTATTGTACTGTATTTTGGATCAAATAGACTACCAGTCAAAAGTTTTTGAACAGTAAGATTTTTAATATTTTTTAAGAAGTCTCTTCTGCTCACCAAGCCTGCATGTATTTGATCGAAATACAGCAAAAGCAGTAATATTGTGAAATATCTTTACTATTTGAAATAACTGCTTTCTTTTAAAATACATTTTAAAATGTAATTTATTCCGGTGATCAAACCTTAATTTTTAGCATCATTACTCCAGTCTTCAGTGTCACATGATCTATCAGAAATCATTCTGATTAGCCGTTTAAGAAACTTTTATCATCATCATCATCAACATCATCATCAATATTTAAAACAGTTGAGTAACTTTTTTCAGGATTCTTTGATGAATAGGAAGATCCAAAGATCAGCATTTATCTGAAATAAGATACATTTAGGAAAGAAACTAAAGAAATTATTTTATTTAGCAAGGATGCTTAAAATTGATTAAAAATGATGGTAAAGACATTTATAATATTACAAAAGATTTCTACTTCAGATAAAAGCTGTTCTTCTGAACTTTCTATTCATCGAAGAAACCTGAAAAAGTTCTACTCAGCTCTTTTGAACAAAAATAATGTTTTTGACCAGCAAACCAGAATATTAGAATGATTTCTAATAAGAAAGAGTTATTTTAAATAGTTAAAATTGTTTTAGCTGTACTAGCTTTGGATCAAATAAATGCAAGCTTGGTAAACGCCAGCACAACAGCCTTCAAAAAAACATTACAAAATCTAACCAACACCACTTGTTTGAACAGTAATGCAAGTGTCCAGATAATTGTGAGGCCTAATTATCCAGCACACTTCAAAAATGCAAGAGGAAACATAAATGCTGATAAAAAAGCCTGAAGAACTAGACAGAGGTTTTCCAGAAGCAGATTAGGCCATGCCCTATAACAAACCCCTAAGTCAACAGTACTTCAATACAGAAAATCCTGAATAGTCCAGGGAGAGGCAACTCAATAGTTCCTTATTGTAATAACATTTATTATTTTATCAAACTTTGACGCACTTTACTAAAGTACGGCTTGTCCACCTCACCTTAATCACTGTGATCTTTGGGGAGCGGTCTGCAGTCTGCGAGTCCATGACAGAGATGTTCTGCAGAAGAAAAAAAATAATCACATTTCATTATTTTTCATAAATCAATAATAACGTCTGCTTTAAATCAAACTAACTCAAATTCAAAGAGAAGCACTGCTATACATTACATACACACACAGCGACCCTTTCATCATCTGCTTGCATACGTTCATAATCACATTGCATTGTTTGTTGGAAAGCAGATGAAAGGAGCAGCCTACGATCTGTGCGTGCTGAATAATTGGACAGATTCTCCATCAGCATGCGGCAAAGATGGTGGGATCGGGCAGGGCATGTTGGCGTTTGGGTAACGTGTCAACAGCTGTCTCCTAGCCAAGGCCACCACAAGGATATGCTTACATCCCCAAATACAGCCATGATAGAGATGATACTGTGCATATCGTTGCTCTTAATATCCACGACTCAGCACCTGCTTTAATCCGTAATCACAGTTCTTACCATGAATATCAGCCAAACTCTTTAGAAACATGGGGACTAAATAAAGAGGCGTGATATTAAAGCTAGACACTGATGTCAGTGTTATTTTAGTGGCTCTGAGATAATATTAGACATTTTATTAATATAAAAAAAGCTTTTTATCTATAAGTTTTTTTATATTAATTAAACCCGTCTTAAGTAGCACAGGTATATTTGTAGCAATAGCCAAAAATACATAGAATGGGTCAAAATTTATTTGACTTTTATGACAAAAATGAATGGGATATTAAGTACAGATCATGTTCTATTAAGATATTTCATACATTGCCTACTGTAAATATATCAAAACTTAATTTTTGATTAGTAATAGGCATTGCTAAGAACTTCATTTAGACTTTAAATATCTCAATATTTCGATTTTTTTGCACCCTCAAAATCTTTCTCGGCCTATCTGACAAAACATACATCAATGGAAAGCTTATTTATTTAGCTTTCAGATGATGTATACATCTTAATTTAAAAATAAGACCCTTGTGAATGGTTTTGTAGCCCAGGGTCACATTTTAGTAATTCTGTTGCGTATCTTTTTTTATTATTATTCTTGAAGTCTACAAAGTTCTAATTATTTCAGTTTCATCTGTAGTTCCTTTAGTAATTAGTAAGTTAGACTAAAGGTAGGAAATACTGCATTGTCAACCTGAAATACAAAAAAAGTCCCCCCCCCCCACCACCAAATAATTTTTTTTTTTTTGTGGTTTTAGTTAATACAAATAACCCAGACTGGCACATTATGACAAAGTCTGGGATTCATTTTAAACCATCTTTCTAGGTCAGCAGAGCAGGAAGTGTAGATTTATTATGAGTTTCTGCAGTCTATACACAAATGCACATGGCTTGTTATCTTGAAGCAAAGCCATTTATCTATCTTCCTCAAGCTTCACAATCCAAGTGGACAAACTCAAGTGCATTCACTCCTACCCTTTTCACAGTATCCATGGCAACAAGAAGCAAATCCACTCTGCAAAACTGATTCTATAATGTTATTGTATTGACTGGGAGAGATATTGATTCAGACACAGCCTTATTAATTAAGAGCACATTTATACAAGCTATACACTTTTATTCTGGAGGATACTATAACGTGTTTTAAATTAAGAATAGAAATGTTATATTTAAATTAATAAGGAGACTGCTTATGCAAATCACGTCAAAAATCATTTTAATATCAAAAGCTGTATGTTCAGTAGTAAAAGACACTTTTGAAGAATTCGGTTCATTTGTTGTAGACAAATAGAATTGGTGTTTAGAAAAGTGTAAAACAAAAATGA
The DNA here is from genome assembly GCF_049309525.1 of Garra rufa. NCBI lineage: Eukaryota > Metazoa > Chordata > Actinopteri > Cypriniformes > Cyprinidae > Garra > Garra rufa. Next base: position 23,655,660 of record NC_133383.1, read on the forward strand.
GTGCGTTTAATAAGAAAACACCGTAACGTTAATTAGTTCGCGTAGGCTAATGGTTTGCTGTGGTTAGCCACTTAGCCGCTTGCTATAAGTGCTGCTTTCACATCAACAATGACCGTTTGTATTTCACTAAAACGAGGTGTGTGTTACTAAAGCACACATATTCACTCATGCAAACGTGATTGTTCTATTAATTATCGATATTTGTATATTCGTCGATCGTTTGGCTCACAAACGTCATTTGAAATTGACAGCACGAGCGGTTACTTCCTATTACGCAGCTTTAAAGTCCAGCTAAAATGTGTCGTGAGAAGTAAATACTGCGTTGTTTTGAATAAGAAATGATTATTTCAAACACTTTGTAACATAGTTAAGTGTTCTGAGACTTTATATAAACCACAACTCGTCTGTGGAAGCAAATTATAGGCAAGATTGAGTGGCGCAGAGGCGCCGCAGTGAAGCTCAAGACACCGGCTAAAGTCGATGAGACTCGGACTCACCACGATGCCGCGGTCGCTTCCCTTCCTTCGCCTCCGCGACTAGCTCACTAAATATCCTCAGCCCCGACCAAAAACAACTGTTCGCCTTGTCTACTATCGTTTCAGTTGTTGTTTCAAGGGGAAGACAGGCGAGAGACGTGAAAACGGCCAAGCGAGCTAGCGATACATAGCAGGGCCCTCCCTGTCAGCCGAACCAGCCATTTCTCTCTCTCACTCGCTCGCTCGCTCACTCTCTCCTCACCCCTCCTTCCCCCCTCAACTCAGCCGATCCCTACCCACTCCACAAGCTGGTTATATTCAACCAGGTTGTCCTTATCACCGCTAATATAGATGTATAAATTCTAAAATCTTGGGAACATATTAGAAAATGATTTTCAAAGCACAGGCGACTACTCACCATCAGCTCTAAGGTTTTGTCCTCCATCTCCGGCTCCATGTTTGTTCCCCGAAACTCGCAGTGAAAATGGAAACCCCGCCCTGCGACACAATCACGTCACGAAAGGAGGCGGAGTAAGTAGTCTAGATTCTAATTCTCCGATTGGCTGTCAAATAAGAAAACGTGCGCCAAATGGGCGTTGTCCGCGTCGTGATTGGATCATTTCTGCTGCTAAGGTACAAAGCGGGTACGTCATAATAGAAGGGGGGGATGTAAATCTGTAAGAACATTCGTGGTTGGTCGTCGAATGACAAAAAGGGTTTTGTCTGTTTTGTAAACCGAGCAACGATTGGCTGCGGTCTGGTGCTAGGGTAAAGAATGGGGTTAGGGTTATCCCCGATGATTCAGATATTAAGAATTGTTTAGTGGTGACATCCATCCCGGAAACCAAATATTATTATTTTTAAGTAGGAATAAACAATTTATTAAATTAGTAAATGCATACAAAAATTCTTAAGTTATTTGAATGACTTCCTGCTTACCTTGCAAGTCTTAATTTGGCAAGCGAAATCATTTTTGAACTTCGAACCCATAAAACTAAGTATATCCAACAAGACAAAAATTTCTCCCGTAAAATAAACAAGATATATATGCAGTTTGCAAACAATGAGAACGTTTAATGTCTGTGTCCAGATGTAACAAATGATTTATACAAAATAGTGATGATCAAAGAAAATGAGAAAATATACAACATAATATTTCCTAAAAAAAAATGTGGGCCTGTAATTCAGATCATTCATTTTTATTCTCCTTTTACATTATGGGATTGGGTGCTCGCTTCAGCAGGCGTCATAACACCAACCATGCCACAATTGTTCAAGGTCCAAAATATTGATTTGCAGCTTGACTTTCTAAAACAAATCTGTTAAAATATGACTGGACAAAATGGAAAGAAATCAGAGGCTTGTAATCTGTGGCGGGTCACAGACTCTGAGAAGTGACTTTTTAAAAGGGAATTAAACAGCCGAACTGACATATACTCACTCACACATCACAGTTAACACAGTAACCCCCCACCCCCACCCCATAATCGGGTCCGAAAGGACATTCCCATGCATAAAGCCATCGAATACCAATGAGTGCTGAAGGCTCGAGCTAAGATTTTATGTTCGGAAACAGCAGGAGGCTGAAGTTAGGGTCCAGATGCTGGTACACTGTGCTGTCATATCTCACAAACTGCAAAATTCAGGCACTCATATATAGTTTATTTTGAGAAGTAGCATCTCCTGGGGGGGCTGAGGAAAACAAGTGAGGGAAATGTACTGTAAAAGTTGGCTCTCAGTCTTCAAGAAGGGATGGGTCCAGTTACTATATGGTCCGTTTGGAAGCGAGAAACGCCTCGATGTGGGCACAATGCGATGGGAGGAGCAGGGTGTACCGCTGGCTCAGAGTGCATCATCACCACCACCACACTGGTTTACAGCAGAAACAAGGCAACAAATCAAGTCTGGGATGACCAGGAAATTAAAACGCAGGCCTGGCAATGGGCTTGAGGTGGCTAGAGGTAAGCAGCACAGATCTAACCATTTGCTACTGCTTTCTTCATACACTGAATAAGAGAAAATATAATACATTTGAATAAAATACAACAGCAGCAGATGCCATTATAAAAGGAGAGGCAAAAGGAAGAAAAGGAGTCAGATTAGAAGGGAAGAAAAAGTAGATCTGAAAGCCTAGAGTGTTTTTGTGAAGAGCTGAGGCAGGACAGGCAGACGGGCCACGGCCATGCTGTTGCGATGACCCGGTAATTAGTGGAGAGGAGAAAACTCAGTCTCTTCCCAGTCCAGAGATGGAGTCGCTGTATTCTAAAGCCAGGGACGAGCAGACCATCCGCCACCATCATCTCCAATTCGTATTCTCCCTCCTGCTGATTCGATCTCCTTCGCTCCCCTGCCGTTTGCGGGGTAGGTGAAGGGGGAAAATCTTATATTTGAATTTTGTGTCAGTCCCGACTACCTAGTAGTCATCTAAATCAAAAAACTCATCATCATCTCCCTGGTACTCCATGCCTTGGAAGTCCACCCGGTACCGCAAGATTCCTGAAGAAAAAGAAGGTATTGATATAACTATCTTTTCCTTGCATTTCCCTACAAAAAAATCATTATCTGTAGGGAGCACTTACCACCGATGCCTCCAAAGCCTTTCACAAACTGCGAACCCTCCTGGCTTTTGTCTGTAACGATTTCCAGCGTGGCCCCAAACTTCTTGTAGTTATTGGCAAACCACTCAAGCAGCGGCATGCTCTCAATCAGCTCATGCTCCTGCCCCGTCTAAAATAAGAATATGCAGTACTGTTAATGTAACTGCAGAAATTAGAAAAATGTTTAATTTAACAAAATAAGAATTTCAGAATGATCTACACTCCTAAAAATAAAGGTTCTTTATTGGGATCAATGCTAACAAGAGCTGCCTTGAACACCTATGGAACCTCTCCATTACACAAAACATCCTTTATAACAGAAAAATGTTCTTAAAGAATTAGTTCACTTCCAGAACAAAAATACAGACAATTTACTAAACCCTTTGTCATCCAAGAGGTTCATGTCTGTCTGTCTTCAGTCGTAAAAAAAATTGTTTCTTGAGGAAAAGATTTCAGGAATTATCTCCATATAGTGGACTTCAATGGTGCCCCCAAGTTTGAACTTCCAAAATGCAGTTTAAATGTAGCTTCAAATGGCTCTAAATGTTCCCAGCCAACGAAGAAGGTTCTTATCTAGCGAAACGATCAGTCATTTTTGAAACAAATTGACAATTTATATACTTTTTAACCTCAAATGCTTGTCTTGTCTCGTTTCTGCAATGCACATGCATAGTCTGTGTAATCGGGGTCAATACAGTTTGGGTATGTCGAAAAGCAACCGCCTCGTAGGGCTGGGCTGTATACCTTTTCATACCGAATACTGGTGTTTTTTTTTTTTTTTAATGATATTCATTTTTCATATACCCCAATACCGGTGAGTGTGTGCGTACAAAGCGTCGAGAACAGGTATGTTGAAGCAAACAGATACTGCAGCTTGCACATGCTTGTCTGAAGCAACACATCTGTGGTGTGAACGTATTTCAGTATATCTGAGAAAGACCCAGGGTTAGCGATTTGCAAAACTTGTAATGCCGAAATTTCAAGAGGGGGTGTGTCTGCAGTCGTGCACGCAGTGATGAGAGCAGAGACCGGCGCATTGCGCGCAGACAGATGTAGCTTTCAGTTACGTCGCAATATTTTAAAGATAAGTCTTTTCTATATACTGTATTTTTATAAATATTTATGTTTTAAACCATGGAGGTGAGCCAATGGATATCACACATGCAACGTGAAAACTGCGCAATATGTTAAAGTGAAAGTAAAAACTGACTTTCAGCATCTGATGTGTATTCTTTCAGAGACAATGAGACGATTATACTTCATATGCTGATATTAATTTAGTCCCTTAATATTTTTCTTGTGCCCCGAACATGGTGGGAAAAAAATAAAAAGAAATGTATTTTGTGTAAGGTTTGTTGAAAGTTTTAAATAAAGCTCTTAATATTCATTGATGACTGCAGTGTTATTAGGAGGTTATGAAAGTCATAATTATGAATTCAGGTGGTGTTAAATGTGGGGACTGAAAGACAAGAATTGCGATGAAACTTCAAAAGGCTATCCATTGAATAAATATGAGCGCTGCATGTTTCAAAATCATTTGTTGCGCTGCTTTGTATACTACCATTCTGACAGCGCCTCCTGCTGGAAGAGAAACGCATAGAGTTGTAAATGTGAACTGATGGATCCACAAGATAATTTGTTATAAAAATTTAAAAATTTGCAATGCTTTGATTCTAGTAAGATTTAGTACACAGTCATAGCCATAAATGCAATGGTACTAATAATTGGCATAATTCTTTGTTTTCGGTTTCGGCCAAGAATTTTCATTTCGGTGCATCACTACATCATATGTAAATGTGGTCAGGCTAAAGTTGTAGCCGCAGGAGGCAACACAAGCAATTTGCTTCACCACCTCCGCCACAAACATGTCCTGGAGTATGAAGAATGCACAATAAAGTGTTGTGTATTTTGACTGCAAGTCATGAATTCTGATTTCTTCACCTCATTACAATTATGAGTGCCACTGTCACTTCTTTGTGAACAGCAGCATTTTGTGAGACCAATCAAACCTGGGTTAATACTAGTCCGGTCAATGTAAGCCAATATACTGCAGTAATTATTCTCTAATTTATTAGGAAATGTGGTTAACACCTAGTCATGCATGGAAAAAAAAATAAAAAATACCGTCATATACCGTTGATACCGTATAATTTTGAAAAAAAAAAAAAAAAAAAAATACCGTGATATAAATTTTTGGTCATACCGCCCAGCTCTACCGCCTCGTTTTCTTTTTCAATTTCAAAATCACACAGACATAGACAAGACAAGCGTTTGAGGTTAAAAAGTATATAAATTGTCAGTTTGTCTGGAAAATGACTGATCGTTTTGCTAGATAAGACCCTTCTTCCTTGGCTGGGATTGTTTAGTGCCCTTTGATGTTGCATTTAAACTGCATTTTGGAGGTTCAAACTTGGGGGCACCATTGAAGTCCATTATATGGAGAGAAATCCTGAAATGTTTTCCTCAAGAAACAATTTCCTATCGACTAAAAGACATAAACATCTTGGATGACAAGGGGGTGAGCAAATGATCTGTAAATTGTTCCGGAAGTGAAATACCCCTTTAAGATGATTCAAATATTTTTCCACAATATTAATAATAAAAAAAAAAAAATCATTTAATAACTGTTCATTGAGAGGTTCTTTGAAAAACCAAAAATGATCCTACTGCATTGCTAAAAAAACCTTCTGCATCCTTTATTTTAAACAGTTTAGTAATATTTTGCTTTAATGAGCTGCATGAACTCTACAAGTTTGTGTGAAACCTGAAGATCATGTTCTTTTCCATGATTTGAGGATGATTTAAAAAGATCCAAAACATCTGACAATGACTTTAAATGGTCAAATAGGCTTAAAGTTAACCAAGTTATTTTGCTAAGCTGTTTGTTAAGCACATTTGTGACCGTGGACCACAAAACCAGTCATATGGGTACATTTTGACATTGAAATAAATAAGCTTTCCATTGATGTATGGTTTGTTAAGATAGGGTGAACTAATTGAAAATCTGAAATCTGATGGTGCAAAAAAATCTAAATACTGAGAAAATTGCCTTTAAAGTCGTCGAAATGTAGTTCTTAGCAAGGCGTATTAATCAAAAATTAAGTTTCGATATATTTGCGGCAGAGAATTTACACAATTTCTTTATGGAACATGATCTTTACTTCATATCCTCATGATTATTGGCATAAAAGAAAAATTGATCATTTTGACTGATACAATGTATTTTTTGGGCTATTACTTCAAATATACCCACGCTACTTAAGACTGGTTTTGTGGTCCAGGGTCACATGTCGTCACATTTGAATCCTAGATATTCAATGCAGTCTTAGGCCCAATCCCAATTCTATTTTCTACCCCTCGCCCCTTCCCCTTGTCCCTTGAAACAAAGTGTAAAGGGGAAGGGCTAAAATATTTCCCCTAAGAAATGGGACACCACTACAATACTGTGATACGTCATCATACGTTGTCGCTAGTTCCTAATGTTACGTCAGAGGACATGCGCAGATGTTTATCACTCATTCCAAGATGTCAAAATGTTGTCATGTTGCAAAAAATACAAATGTACGGTGTACGCACCGTTCATTCACATGTGGCCGTAAGCAAAACAAACAACGCATTATCACATGCGCGGCAAATTGCTAATCAGGGTAGTGGTGCCTGGAGAAGTATATATGCTTCATTTGTGAATTTCGTTTTGAACTTTCTATTTGAACGCATTCGTTTTCTGGATCCTTGGACTAAAATGTTTACAGGGGTTCACTGGTTTAAGAAATTTCTGATCGTAAAAATCAGCTTCTTTTTATTTGTAAGTTATCGTTTTTATTATTATGTACTGATTTAAATTACTGGTGCGGTGAGCGGGCGCATTAGGCGCAATCATTAAAGACATTTCAAAGCAAGCCGGCTCCACGGTCCTGACTGCATCATCACTGCCTTTATTGGGTGTTTTGAGCGAATATTTACATTTATTCACATGACTGGATGCGGTGGACTGCCATGATTTTGGCGAATGCAGGACACTACTGAATAATGCGCATCAGAGGGGATGTAAAAAGTGGAAATTGCCGTGCCACTGGTCTTTCATGTTTCTAACATGCAGTCAAGTGTATATGACATAAAAATATATTTTGTAATATCGTGCAATCAGTGCTATCTGCTAGCAAACTTTAGCGATTTTTTTGCAAACGTTTATTTACAAAACAACACCATAAACACAAACACAAGATTGAAGGTAATATAAATATAATGAAACATTGTCATGAAAATCCTTATTAAAGGCAAAAATTACTTATATTTACGAGTCTGCTTGCTCGAGTGAGCAGCCATGTTGGAAATTTCTCTTAGCCCTTCGTTTGAAGTGAGGTCCTGAAAAATCTTCGTTTGGAGGGCTATCTGGCCCTTCCCCTTACCCCTACCCCTCCAACCAAAAGAGAAATGAGACACCCCTACCCCTTCACGTGAACGCGCCAAACGGAGGGGTAGGGCTAAGTGTAGGGCTAAGGGGTAGAATTGGGATTGAGCCTTAGACTTTAGAATGTGCAATGTATGATCCTGATAAATTAAAACTGATTCAAAAACATTCAAGAAGATCTGACAATGAGTTTACATAGTCAAACGAGACCTCAAATGAAAAATAAATTTGTTAAGCACATTTGAATCCTAGATATTCAATGCAGTCTTAGACTTCAGGATCCATAATGAATGATCCTGATAAATCAACACTGAATTAGAACTGCAATCAGCTTGATACCAATGGGCAAAGAAGTTGCAGCCATTGGTGCTTCTACATTACTTTTCATAATAAATAAGATTTGCTGACCCACATATAATCTGAATTTGGTTGACGTGGTTTTGCTTACCTCCTTGTCAGTAAAATGAGACTTGTCCTTCTCCTGTTCCGGTGTCAGATAGAGTATCTTTTCATCTGATTACGAAAATAAAAAAAAATGAAATTAAAATGAGAAAGGAAGCTTTTTATATTTTGCAAATATTGTGAAATTCGGTGTAGGAGTGTACCATTTTCCGGCGTAGTATTTTCTCCATGACAGCGTAGGACGTAACGCATAGTGTCCAGGTTCTCGTAAACTATAAGAATCTCCACCGCCCCCATCTCCAGCGCTTTGAGTGTGTCTTCAACTCCAAAACAATACTTCCCTGTATCCTGACTGATCTCATCAAAATATCTGCCTGAAAACAGAAACACAAGTCACCACACAAGAACAAATGTGGTGGTTTCATGCCACAAAAAAAATATTTCCTTCAAGCGTGTAAATTTACTACCTATTAGTTTCTTTTCTTGGATGAATTTGACATTGGACAGCACTTCCGCCGAAAGCTCAATGGCCTGGTTAAAACCGTTCTCCCCTCCGTACGATATGTCAACCAGCTTTAGAACCTTGGCTTGTAACCTCTACATGTGCAGAAAAACCAGTCAGAAAACAAGCAGATTGATTAACGAAGATTGCAAATCATTTGATACCAAGGGAACATACCGGATCAAACATGTCCGACTGGCTGAGCTCCGTCTTGAAGTCGGCTGATCCGGCGAGAACCAGTCCTGCCACGTTGACCTTGTCATTGGACACGAAGAGCTGCACAGCCGTCTCCGCTACCTTTCGCACATAGTTATGTCTCTTCTCCATTCTCAAACGTGCAAATCGAAGAGCAGACTGTCCTCCTCTACCTAGAGTTAAAGGAAACAAGCTGGTAAACACTAAATTCTATAAAAGAACGAAAACAGCCACAGTAAGCGATTTGAAGACATGTTTACCGTGTTTTTTTGGCAGGTCCACAGTAAATTTGTGCAACACCTCCCTTGTGTTGCCTTGTAAAGTCCCAAACAGGGCGCCACTACCATCAATCACAATGAAGCCGAACTTGCTGTCGTCTGACAGCAGAGCTGTTAGAGCCTGTGGATATAAAAAAAAATAATTATATTAGGTGTTACAATATTTTAGTACATTACACATAGATGGATGGATAGATCTTACCTCAGTATGGAACTTGTTGTCACATAAATACAAGGATGTGTTGATTGGTTTAAAAGGCTCAAAATCGATGTTTACTTTCTTCTCTTTGCCTTCCTCTGTCACTATGGTGCCACAGTACACCACCAGGCCATTAGGAGGCACTGCAAGATAAACAGAAGGCTTATGGGAGGGGGATCAGGAGGGACCACACCTATTGAAAAGATTAAATCGGGTGCAACGCCTAAGAGTACCCTCACACACAGCAAATATGTATGAACTGCCAGTTTAATATTTAAACAGCCTCATTTTAAAAAGATAAATATCGCAAGTACAACAAATTTCAATCATCTGAGAAGTTCAATGGCTGTGAAAGATTTTAGATGAAGCTAAGCCCACTCATTTACCTTTGTTGTACAGTTTGAGTCTCTGCTGTACTGAGGTAATGGCTCCCAGCACAGAGAGTCTGTTGACTCTGCTCTTGATGTTCGAAGCCGTGCCGAACTCGTCGGCTAACATCTTCGCAACACGCGAGATTTGATCCTTGGGTGGGATGATGAGGGAAATCATACTGGTGCCATTTCTGAGGAGGAAAAGAATATAACGGCAATATAAGAGCAGGCTGAGACGTTCAGTAACATACAGTACTTTTCAAAAATTTTGGGTCGGTAAGATTTGTTTGTGTGTGTTTTTGAGAGGAAAAAAAAAAGTCTCTTATAACAAGCCTGCATTTCTTTGTTCATAATAGACTAAAAACACTGTGTGACCGTGGACCACAAAACCAGTCATAAGGGTCAATTTTTGAACAAAAAATTGAAAAAAAAAAAAAAAGAGCTGAACAAAAAAAACAAAAAAGCTTTCCATTGATGCATTGTTTGTTAGGACAGGACAGTATTTGGCAAAGACACAACTAATGAAAATCTGAGGGTGCAAAAAAATCTAAATATTAAGAAAATCGACTTTAAAGCTGACCAAATTAAGTTCTTAGCAATGCATTTTACTCATAAAAAAACTAAGTTTTGATATCTATGGTAGGAAAGTTACAAAATATCTTCATAGAACATGATCTTTATTTATCCTAATGATTTTTGGCATGAAAGAAAAATCTGTCATTTTGACCCATACAATGTATTGTTGGCTGTCGCTACAAATATACCCGTGCTACTTTTGACTGGTTTTGTGGTCCAGGGCCACATTTTTAAATATTTTAGAACTTAAAGCAAGCAATTTCTTTTTAAATACATTTTAAAATGTACTTTATTCCTGTAACAGCTAAGCTGGATATAAGAGTACAGCATTTATTTAAATTTTTTTTTTTTTTTTGCAACAATATAAATGTCAATTTAATGCATTCTTAATCAAATCTTACCAACACCAAACTTTCAATGTAAATGTATATGCAGTGCATCAAGTAACCTAACTTTGTCATAAAGTCCCATGTCAATATATGATAACTAACCTGTTGGTAAGGCATATTCAATACATTTTCGAGAATTAAATGGAATTTTCACTCAATTCATTTACATTGTTCCATAACCAAAAAAAACATGGCTGAGGTGGTCATTCTGCTTAACTTTCATTGTCTAAGAGAGGAAACAAAAGGAATGGCCTTACATTTTATATTTCACAAAAGACAAAAAAGACAATCAAAGATGTTCAGATCAACATGGCTGTCAGAAAATGCCCGAAAATTATTTTCTGGGGTGTATTATGTCTTTGACAAACGGCGACTCATGGACTCAGGTTGTGTAACGCCATTAAACATTGAGGCAATATTCAAGTACTACAACGTTAAGTCGCGATATTAAAATGACGTTTAAATATACGAATTACTTACTAAGAGAAACAAAACATGTAGCCTATTTAGCATGGTTTCACCCATTAACAAACGTCACCTCCACCAACCCAGTTTAAGGCGTATTCTCGAAGGTGCTTCACATTTAAAACGACACCACTTATACATTTCCCGCTCTTTATCCTACAACCATTAATATTATCGATAAAAACTTAAAGTGCGCGGTGTCGTTTTCCGTCCACCATGCTGCTCTCTCCAACAGCTGTTAGCAAGCTGGTTAGCATGTGGTCCCCCCCCCAAAAGAACGAAACGAATCCCACATCAGAGGTGTTACTGTTTGTCATCCAACACCTGTATACAAATATAGAGGATCAGACAGTGCTAGCCTCACCCTCTAGCCGCCTCAAGGCTTTTGATCAACTTCTTAATCTTCCAAATTTCCACGTTCCTGTCCGCTGCGCTGGGGTCGTCCGCCATCTTCCTCGCGCTGTCTGGACCTGCTGAAAAAGAGAATCCAACTTTAGCTTGCTATTTTAAAGGTGGATCATCTGCAGTGGAAATCTGAAAAGGCCAATCGGAGAACGGGCAGACTTGTTATTGGTTTCAAATAAGGATTACTGTGAGTGAAAGAGAAAAGCAAGACTTAAGTTGGACGCGCTAACTGGCTAAAGCAGCCCTGTGTGCGGGCCTTTCGCGCCCGAGAACATCCCTGCCACGCGCCACTCGCGCGAAACCACCCTTTTGCAAATAATTTAAAATTTTTTTACACATGGTCTGTTTTGTAGGGGCAGCCGTGGCCTAATGGTTAGAGAGTCGGACTTGTAACCCAAAGGTTGCAGGTTCGAGTCTCAGGTCCGGCAGGGATTGTAGGTGGGGGGAGTGAATGTACAGCACTCTCTCCACCCTCAATACCACGGCTGAGGTGAGTCCCTTGAGCAAGGCACCGATCCCCCAACTGCTCCCCGGGCGCCGCAGCAATGGCTGCCCACTGCTCCGGGTGTGTGTTCACGGTGTGTGTGTGTTCACTACTGTGTGTGTGCACTTGGATGGGTTAAATGCAGAGCACAAATTCCTTGTATGGGTCACCATACTTGGCCTCACTTCACCCCCTTTCCTTTCCCTTTTTCTCGAAGCAATTTCATTATCGGATATTAGTGCAGTGTACTCACAGTCTAGAATTATCCGCTCCGCCGCGTCCGTACGGCAGTTACTTTGTGGTCCAGAGCTCGCTCGCCTCTGTTTCTCAGTGACGTGATATACTTATCGTTAGCAGCCGGTTTGGTCTTGCTGCGCGTGGTGCTTCGGTGGAGGCTCACGTGGGGGGAAAGGCAGAAATTCCATTTAGTATCACTTCCTGAAAACGACACGCATGGGGGTGTATTTGGAGCTGTCTGATTGGAGGATTTTGCTGTCAAACAACAAGGGAGGAACAATGACTTTTTTATTATTTATTAATATATTTAATTTGACTTTTTGAAAGCTTTAGTGGCAGCTCAAATAACAAATGGATACAAAATAAAAATAACAAGAATATAGTAACTATACGTAATTAAACAAATAATAAAAAACAAAAAACAAAATGAGAACTATTGGCTAGTGAAATCAAATCAAATTCTGAAATAATTTTGCGTAATTATCGCTTACAATAAAGAACATTTTCAGTATTACTGTAATGCATTTATTTTATTTGTTTGTTGTTTGGTAATTTCAGTTTTCAAATTAGTATATTTTTCATTTAAAAATGGCATAATAATAATTTATTTATTTTCTTTTAGCTAAAATATGACCCAGATTCTTGGCTGTTTTTGTGAGATGTACTCTTCTTGTTAATTATTTTAATACAAAATTGAAGTCAAAAGTTTACTTACACCTGGCATAATCTGCAAAATGTTAATTATTTTACCAAAATAAGAGGGTTCATACAAAATGCATGTTATTTTTTATTTAGTAATGACCTGAATAATATATTTTACATAAAAGACTTTTACATAGTTCACAAGAGAAAATAATAGTTGAATTTATAAAAATGACCTTGTTCAGAAGTTTACATACACTTGATTGATTATATTGTGTTACCTGAATGATCCACAGCTTTTTTTATCTTTATTTTTTATAGTTATCGTTGTTCATGAGTCCCTTGTTTGTCCTGAACTGCCTGCTGTTCTTCAGAAAAAATCATTCAGGTCCCACAAATTCTTTGGTTTTTCAGCATTTTTGTGTATTTTTGAACCCTTTCCAACATTGACTGTATGATTTTGAGATCCATCTTTTCACACTGAGGACAACTAAGGGACTCATTGAACTGTTAAAGAAGGTTCAAACACTCACATGTGTTTCAGAAAGAAACACGATGCAGTAAGAGCCAGGGATGTAAACTTTTGAACAGAATGAAGATGTGTACATTTTTCTTATTTTGCCTAAAATCATATATATATTTTTTTTCATTTAGTACTGCCCTTCAGAAGCTACAGAAATACTTCCAGACAAAAAGACAAAATAAGGTAAATTTACCCTGATCTTCAAATTTCAAAAGTATTCATCCCCAGCTCTTAATGCATTGTTTTTCCTTCTGAAGCATCAGTAATCATTTGAACCTTCTGTAATCATTGCATATGTGTCCTTCAGGTGTACTCAGTGTGAAAAGATGGATCTCAAAATCATATAATCATTGATGGAAAGGGTTCAAATACACAAAAATGCTGAAAAACCGAAGAATCTGTGCGAGCTGAGGGATTTTTCTGAAGAACAGCGAGCAGTTGAACTGCAGGACAAACAAGAAACTCATGAACAACTATCACTAAACCAAAAAAAAAAAAAAAAAGAACACAGCTGTGAATTATTCAGGTAACAACACAGTATTATTCTCATGTCATGACCCCTTTAAGAACTATATATGGGGTAGAGAAAATCAATCAAAATCTGAAATATTGTAGTGTAATCTTTGCATACCATTTTGCTAATATTAAGAATAAGAATATTTTCACGTTTTATTATTGTAATGCTTTTATTTATTTATATATTTATTTGTTGTTTGGTAATTTCAGTTTTCAAATTAGTTTATGTTTAAATAAAAAAATGCATAATAACAATTAAATTCTTAATTTCTATAGGCAAAATATAACCTTTAAAGCTACAAAAAATAGATACGTTTGTTTAAAAAATACTAATGTGAAAATACTATCAATAGCTTAAATATAAGCAGGCTCTTTTAATATCATATATTTTCATACTGAGAACTGACAATTCATTGTCAAAGTACTAACACACACACAACCTTGTTGTTTTTTTATTCACTTCTACTTTACATAAAGAAAACCAAGCCTTCCATTAGGATCATTTTGCATTGTGACTTTTTATTATTTAATTTTATTATTTATTTTTATTTTATTACATTATGGACTTGGAAGGAAAATATGTTTAAATGCCACGATATACAATTTTTAACATTCTTTAAAAAAAAGGATTAATTGTCTTTAAGCAAAATATAATTATATATTGCTTTGTGATGCATGATTAAAAAGAGTAAGAGAAAGAGGCAGAGGGAGAGAGAGGGGAAGAAATTGTATTGCATCTCTGTTCAGGTCCGGGAGTTCCCCATGCACATTTTGGATGACTATGTTATTCAAAACACATTTATTTTTATCATACACCCATAAGCCAAGCCTCCAAGATCATAATGTTCAGCTCTGGGATACAGGACGAGGACTGAGAACTAAAGTAAATACTAACACATTTAGCTCTGTTGTTGTCATGTTAATAATATAGATACTCTGATAATACATTCATCTGAATTTATAATTATTATTTAGCACTGCTTCTCTCCTGAGTTAGAGTTAGTAAAATTACTTCATCAAATTGCTTTATTAAATACCTATGCCAACCACAAATCTTAGCTACCTTCACGAACCAATATCTAAAATAGATTCAGAGTATAAACAGACTTTCAAGTTTATATCTAAACTATTTCAGCAGATCTAGACTCAGGCTAGGACACTTTCAGCTACAATCACAAGAGTTTTCATGGTCTCTTGGTTCCTTTGCTGAGTTTGTCTCCAAGCTCTTGGATCAGTTCGGCTAGTTCTTCAGTGGCTTGTGACTTTTCCTCCAGGAGCTCATAGCGGAGACTGGAAATGTCTTGCTTGATTTCCTTCAACTCACCTGAGAAGAAAAGCCACATGAAGACAAGAGTTTAACAGGTTTCAAGTCAAATCCTGACTCTGAAATCACAGTTACAGCCATTTTGAACACTTCACAGTTAATCGCTTGACACCTACTTGATCAACATCAATCAAAGAAATGTGTTTAGAGCCTAAGTAAATCACAAAATAGACACTAATGGTTGAATAAATGAGTCTCACCTTCATTGATCTCATCACTTTCACTATCAATTTGGGCTTTCAGGACATACCGCTTGATGAGACGCTTCATAAGTTTCTGTGAGAAAATAGAAGGTTAGAATGAGGTTTTCCTGTACATGAACAATTTAGGATAAAAAAAAATCAACCAGTACCTGATATCTTGTGGGGTGTTTGATGGGATTCCTAACCGTGAAGCCCTCTTGTGAGTGGTAAGGTCGAAAGCGATGAAGCTGAAAAGATATCAAAATCACAACCTGCGATTTTTACATTCAAACAGTTTGAAAACTCTTTCTGATCTCTGACCTTAGAGCATGAATTGGCCTTTGCCTCATCCTGCTGGCTGCTGTTGCTGCGAACCCTGGCCTTGCATAAACTCACTAGGCATGCTTTGGTGCGCTGAGCCATGTAATAGAAGGATTTGGGGCTGGGTATTAGATTAAAGGGGGGTGGAAGAGTGCTGCCTTCATCAAAATAGGAGAGCCACAGCTTTGCTCGAGCAAACTTCCATTCTACGTCAGCGTCCTCCTGTTCTCACACACACAAATGTAAACATATGTATGACACATTATCCTTTTAAGCATTATTATTTTTTGCAAAAGTAGATTCGTCTCACCTCAATCTCCTGGTATGAGTGGTTAATCATGGCTATGAGCATGTTGAGCAGGACCACCACCATTGTTACATTGTAGACCCCAAACAACACATAACCAATGTTCTCAATGAACTTATGATCATACTTCAAAACCACAGAGATCACCTCAGATAAACCAAAGATGGACCAGAACAGTGTTTTAAAGCTTTCTTCTACCCTGTAACAGATAAAAACATGTAAAATGGTAATGAAGCATTTAAAAATACATACATTATTAAAACATATACTGTACAACTTATTTTCCTTGGTGAAACACAAAAAATATATTTTTATATAGCTTTCTGAGGAAGACATTTGGCTTAAATGTGACATTATTCCACACAAATTTATTATACACTACCGTATATTCTACCATATTCCAATTCTGACTCTTTTTTTTTTCAGAATTATGTCATATAAACTCACAATTCTAAAAGACATATTCCCCCCTCTAAAATTGGAGTTTATAACTCACAGTTGCAAGTCTATATCTCCCAATTCTGAGAAAAAAGTCAGAATTGCGAGATACAAACTTGCATTTGCAAGAAAAAAAAAGTCAGAATTGCAAGTTTTTATCTCACAATTGAGTTTATATCACACAATTCTGAGAAAAAAGTCAGAACTGTGAGATTATATGTGGCAATTCTGACTTTATAACTCACAGTTACGAAAAATTGCAAGATATAAACTCAAAATTGCAAGAAAAAAAAGCCAGAACTGTGAGCTACAAACTCACATTTGTGAGTAAAAAGTCAGAATTGTAAGTCTATATTACGCATTTCTGAGGGGAAAAAAAATGAATTGTGAGTTTATATCTGCAAATTTGGACTTTATAACTTGAAATTGCAAGCTTTTATCTCCCAATTCTGAGATAAAAGTCAGAACTGCGAGAAACAAGTTAAAACTATAAGATAGAAAGTCAGTTAGAATTGCAGGTTTTTATCTGGCAATGGTGAAAAAAAAGCCAGAATTGTGAGTTTATATCTGGCAATTCTGATTGTATAACTTGCAATTATAAATGTATAATTCACAATTCTGACTTTATAACTCCCAGTTGCAAGTTTATATCTCCCAATTCTGAGGAAAAAAAAAGTCTAAATTGCAAGAAAAAAGTCATAATTCTGAGATATACATTTGCATTTTATCTCGCAATTCTGACTTTACTTCTCACAATATTGTCTATATCACGCAATTCTGAGAAAACAGTCATAATTGTGAGACTATTACTCATTGTTGCGAGTTTATATCTCACAATTCTGATAAAAAAATTCAGAATTGCGAGAAAAAAGTCAGAATTGTGAGACACAAACTCGCATTTATGAGAAAAAAGTCAGAAATGCAAGTTATCTCATCTCACAATTGGAGTTTATATCACACAATTCTGATAAAAAAGTCAGAACAGTGAGTATATATGTGGCAATTCTGACTTTATAACTCGTAATTGCAAATTTATATCTCACCGTTGCGAAAAAAATCAGAATTGTGAGAAAAGTCAGAATTGCAAGATATAAACTCAAAATTGCAAGAAAAAAAGCCAGAACTGTGAGCTACAAACTCACATTTGTGAGTAAAAAGTCAGAATTGTAAGTCTATATTACGCATTTCTGAGGGGAAAAAAAATGAATTGTGAGTTTATATCTCCAAATTTGGACTTTATAACTTGCAATTGCAAGCTTTTATCTCCCAATTCTGAGATAAAAGTCAGAACTGCGAGAAACAAGTTAAAACTATACGATAGAATTGCAGGTTTTTATCTGGCAATGGTGAGAAAAGACAGAATTGTGAGTTTATATCTGGCAATTCTGATTTTATAACTTGCAATTGTAAATTTATAATTCACAATTCTAACTTTATAACTCCCAGTTGCAAGTTTATATCTCCAAATTCTGAGAAAAAAAAGTCTAAATTGCAAGAAAAAAGTCAGAATTGTGAGATATACATTTGCATTTCATCTTGCAATTCTGACTTTACTTCTCACAATATTAAGTTTATATCACGCAATTCTGAGAAAAAAGTCAGAACTGTGAGTTTATGTGGCAGTTCTGACTTTATAACTCGTAATTGCAAATGTATATCTCACAGTTCTGACTTTATAACTCACAGTTGCGAAAAAACTTCAGAATTGTGAGAAAAAAGTCAGAATTGCAAGATATAAACTCAAAATTGCAAGAAAAAAAGCCAGAACTGCGAGCTACAAACTCACATTTGCAAGTAAAAAGTCAGAATTGTAAGTTTATATTACGTGATTCTGAGGGGGAAAAACTGAATTGTGAGTTTATATCTTATATCTTTATAGACTTTATAACTTGCAGTTGCGAGTTTTTATCTTCCAATTCTGAGATAAAAGTCAGAATTGCGAGAAACAAGTTAAAACTATTAGACAGAAAGAAAGTCAAAATTGCAGGTTTTTATCTGGCAATGGTGAGTTTATAACAAGTAATTTCACAATTCTGACTTTATAACTCCCAGTTGCAAGTTTATATCTCCCAATTCTGAGAAAAAAAAGTCTAAATTGCAAGAAAAAAGTCAGAATTGTGAGATATAAATTCACATTTTATCTCGCAATTCTGACTTTACTTTACAATATTAAGTTTATATCACGCAATTCTGAGAAAAAAAAATTGTGAGTTTCTCAGAATTGTGAGTTTATATCTCGCAATTCTGACTTTATAACTCGCAATTGTGAGTTTTCATCTCCTAATTCTAAAAAAAGGTCAAAATTGGAAGATACAAACTCGCATTTGTGAGAAAAAAAAATCAGAATTACAGGATTTTTATCTTGCAATTCTGACTTTATTTTTCACAATAGTTATGTTTTGAGAAAAAGTCAAAATGGTTTGAGTTTATATCTTGCAATTCTAAGTTTATTACTCATAGTTGCGAGTTTATATCTCACAATTCTGATGAAAAAATTCAGAATTGCGAGAAAAAAGTCAGAATTGAGACACAAACACGCATTTATGAGAAAAATTGCAGAATTGCAAGTTTTAATCTCACAATTCTGACTTTATTTCTCACAACAGTGAGTTTATGTCATGCAATTTTGAGAAAAATGTCAGAATTGCACGTTTGTATCAAGCAATTCTGTGAAAAAAAGTGAGAATTGTGAGATAAAAAGTCGCAATAACTTTTTTTACATTCTTCATTCAGTGGCGAAAATGGGCTTCTATACTTTAGTGTCACATGATCAAATGATTATCAAAAATTTTGCTGCTTAATATTATTGTGGAAACCACTTTTTTTTTTTTTTAAGATTCTTAAACGAACAGAAAGTTCATACGCAAAATTTATCTAAAATAGAAATCTTTGGTAACATAAATATTTACTGTCACCTTTGTACAATTGAATGTGTCTTTGACAGAAAGAAAGAAATCATATTGACCCCAAACCTTTAAATGGTGTTTGTTTTTGTCTTTTGTTGAGCTTGATAGCCACTGGTCACAAAAGAGCAGCCTGAACATTCTGAGAAACATCTACTTTTGTGTTCCGCAGGAGGAATTTGTAATATCCTCTAATTTGTAACAAATCGTTGGGGATAAATCATAGATTTTTTTTTATTATTTATTCATTTATTTTGGTGAACTATCCCTTTAACAAGTCAATCTTAAATATAATAATTGTCATCGTAACTTTATTGGACTTACGTGGTAAAAGCAGGGTTATATTTAGCTCCCAAGTAGTAGGAATACAAATTAAACATGCCGATCATGAAGGCAAGGAAGACCATGATGAAGATGACCATGAATTTAAAAATATCCTTCACAGTGCGCCCAAGAGATATCTGTAAGGGTCCGAAACTCTCGTTGGCCGGCAGAACGTAGGCGATACGTGAGAAACTAAGCACCACAGCGATGGAGTACAAGCCCTCAGAGATGAGCTGAGGATCTGAGGGAAGCCACCTGTTCCTGGCTGAGAGACAAGAAGCATTTTTTGGTGTCACCACTTGATGGCAGCATTTTGTTTCATTTCAGACAGCTGCAAGAAAGTCTGTGCAGCACGTTTAAGCATTTGATTGAAACCAGAAACAGACCTTCTGGTCTTTTATACTGATACAGTTACAGTTCACTTTAGATTTTTCTTATTGAATATACAGATTCAATGTTTTTGCAACATACCATAAGTGAAGTAGGCCACGTCTTCTGGTAATGAGACATTGATCAAGTCTGCATTAGTCACGTGCAAATCCACATACAGCTGTGCACGGGAGGCTCCCAGGAAAGCCATGAACCGTGCGGTGAATGACGCCACGAAGACTGACAGCATGCCGAAATCTAACACGTTCCACAAATGCATGAGGTATTCACGCGGCCCAACAGCCCAAACCTCTTTACACTCCGTCCAGATCATTCCTGATCAGGGGAATCAAAGAAAGAAATAGGGTTCATTCATCATGATTGAAATATTTAGTAATTTATTCTAGGCTATTCTAGAGTTCAAAAGTGGCACGGAAGAGAATAAATTGTTGAATAAAGTCGCTTTTTTTGTTTTCTTTGTGCACAAAAAGTATTTGCCTCAACCACTGATGTCACATGGACTATTTTAATGATGTCCTTACTATCTTTCCAGGCCTTGAACATGGTAGTTGTGTTGCTGTCTATGCAGGGTCAATAAGCTCTCGGATTCCATCAAAAAAAAAATCTTAATTATTGTTCCAAAGATGAACAAAGGTCTTACAGGTTTGGAACATCATGAGGGTAAGTAATAATGACAGATTTTCATTTTCAAATGTAAAAATTTTGTGGAAACTGTGACACATTTTCCTTTAGGATTCTTTGATGAATAGAAACATTCAAATTAACAGCAGTTATTTGAAAGATAAATCCTTTGTACATTAGAAATAGTGTTCTTGTTACTTTTTATCAATCGAATGTGCCCTTGCTAAATAAATCTATATTAATTTAGTAAATTATTTACATTTTTAAAGCTTATTTAACCCTTCACTTTTGAATGATCAGAGTATAAATCACGTTTTAATGAACATTAATATCATTAATCAATAACAATGACATAAAGCTAATTTTTCCAGACCTATTCATCATTTATTGTAAATGCAATCAGATAGCAAAATATCTGATGAACTATTAAAACATAAAAGTCAACATTTTAAGATAAAAAGTCATAATTTTGACATAAATGCAGTTTAAAAAGGACATAATACAGATACTTTTTTGTCAATACATAATTATAATATCATAAATATCATTATTATGATTTTCCCCCTAGAAATTTAAATATTATGTCAAATGTTTGACTTTTTATATCACTATAATGACATTGTCATGCTTTTTAAAACAGCAACAGGTAAATAAAATAAAATAGAATAAAATAAAAAAGTTGAAATCATAAGATAAGAAGTCGTAATAAACTGTTTTAATGAACGTGAGTAGATATAACCAATGAATATAATTAATAATCATGCCAATAACATGACGCTTATTTTTTTTGTCCAGATCTTGCATAACATAAACTGACTTTATTCATAATACTGCTTCTAATTAATGAATTTTAAAATATGTTCTCAAAACTTTGTACTGTTTGTTTACTGACAGGTTATGAAGTCAGTCAAGTTATCTTTCAGCTACGAGTGAAACGTGAGGCGGCGGAATAGCAGGCCATCGCTGGCACGAGACTCTGCATTATTTTGGTTAGAAAGGATAACAGAGAACCGTTTAATACACTTGAATTAAAATATTACTTTTAAATGTTATATTTTTATTTCTAAAATGCTTGTTAAACAATAAATGTATGTAAAGTTAAAAACTAAGCCTAAGTCCATGGGTGTTTTCACTGATTGTTACTGTTGCCTCTAGTAATTATGTATCTGCTTTTTAAATTCCAACCTATATTTGGTTCATTTTAGGCAAGCAATAGTAATTTCCATTCAATATTTGAGTTAATTAAAACAACCAAGCATGTTGGGTCAAAGATTTAACCCAACTGGCTGGGTTAAAATAACTCAACACTGGGTTTGTCCATATTTGACCCAGTGTTGGGTTACCAAAATAACCCAAATTGGGTTGTTTTAACCCAGAGTTTTTTAGAGGGTAGTGTTTTCAATGTTATATTTTGTAATACTTTGCACTACAATTTTTTTCTCATCCAATATACAGTGGTGTGAAAAAGTGTTGGCCTGATTTTTTATTTTTTTGCATGTTTGTCACACTTTAATGTTTCAGATCATCAAACTAATTTAAATATTAATCAAAGATAACACAAGTAAACACAACATGCAGTTTTTAAATAAAGGGTTTTTTTATGAAGGGAAAAAAATTCCAAACCCACATGACCCTGTGTGAAAAAGTGTTTGCCACCCCACCCCTGTTAAAACATAATTGTGGTTTATCACACCTGAGTTCAGTTTCTCTAGCCACACCCAGGCCTGATTACTGCCACACCTGTTCGCAATCAAGAAATCACTTAAATAGGACCTGCCTGACAAAGTGAAGTAGACCAAAAGATCCTCAAAGCTACACATCATGTTGAGATCCAAAGAAATTCAAGAACAAATGAGAAAGAAAGTACTTGAGATCTATCAGTCTGGAAAAGGTTATAATACCACTTCTAAAGCTTTGGGACTCTAGCGAACCACAGTGAGAGCCATTATCCACAAATGGCAAAAACATGGAACAGTGGTGAACCTTCCCAGGAGTGGTCAGCCGACCAAAATTACCACAAGAGCACAGCGACGACTCATCCAAGAGGTCTCAAAAGGTCCCACAACAACATCTAAAGAACTGCAGGCCTCTCTTGCCTCAGTTAAGGTCAGTGTTCATGACTCCACCATAAGAAAGAGACTGGGCAAAAATGGCCTGCATGGCAGAGTTCCAAGACGAAAACCGCTGCTGAGCAAAAAGAACATAAAGGCTCGTCTCAGTTTTGCCAGAAAACATCTTGATGATCCCCATGACTTTTGGGAAAATACTCTGTGGACTGACGAAAGAAAAGTTGAAAATTTTGGAAGGTGTTCGTGACTTTAAAAAGCTTTTTTATTATTAAGGGAATAATAATAAAAAATAAAAAAGGCCATCTGTTCGTGACCTCAAGCTGAAATTTTTTTACGCCATTACATCTGGCGTAAAAGTAACACAGCATTTCAGAAAAAGAACCAACAGTAAAATATGGTGGTGGTAGTGTGATGGTCTGGGGCTGTTTTGGTGCGTCTGGACCTGGAAGACTTACTGTGATAAATGGAACAATGAATTCTCCTGTCTACCAAAAAATCCTGAAGGACAATGTCCGGCCATCTGTTTGTGACCTCAAGCTGAAGCGTCCTGCAGCTGGACAATGATCCAAAACACACCAGCAAATCCACCTCTGAATGGCTGAAGAAAAACAAAATGAAGACTTTGGAGTGGCCTATTCAATGTCCTGACCTGAATCCTATTGAGATGACCTTAAAAAGGCGGTTTATGCACGAAAATCCTCTAATGTGGCTGAATTACAACAATTCTGTCAAGACGAGTAACAGACTCATTGCAAGTTATCGCAAATGCTTGATTGCAGTTGTTGCTGCTAAGGGTGGCCCAATCAGTTATTAGGTATAGGGGGCAAACACTTGTTCACACAGGGCCATGTGGGTTTGGATTTTGTTTTCCCTTCATAATAAAAAAGCTTAATTAAAAAACGGCATGTTGTGTTTACTTGTGTTATCATTGATTGATACTTAAATTTGTTTGATGATCTGAAACATTAAAGTGTGACAAACATGCAAAAAAAAAAAAAAAAAAAAAAAAAAAAACACCACACCACTGTATTGAGGAGACACTGCCTGAAAGGAAACGCCCCTGCTATCATCTAACAATGATCTGCAGCTCATGCTTCACTGATACTCACCCAGCACCCATTCCATTATTAACATCTCTGTCCACGAGAACTGAGTGGTTTTAATGCGAAAGATTTGCCGTGGATGATCAATGATGGTTTCGTTAGGAAGGTTTTTGACTCCTGCGAAGCGATCCGAGGCATTGAGAACCAAAAGACACAGGAAGAGGGTAAATGAGACGGCGTGAGCTACAAACTTCATAAAGGGACTGCGGAGAACCTGGCCCACCTGGAGAAAGGATCAAATGCAGAAACACACTTAACAATGGAAGAAAAAAGAGAAGCCTGCCCAATGTTATTAAATGAATTGATTCTGAATGATGATGATGTACCTTGCTGTAGGGCATAATCCAATATGCAATGGCAAGAAATGGCAGGCCAACCGTCACTCCCAGCACTGTCCAACACTTCACGCCGATTGACTGTTGCCTAAGGCCTGATAGATTCTCATACCACTGCGTCAGTAACTGCTGCTGGCAGTTTGGATGAGCCACAAACTGTAGGGACATCATTGAATTAGACATTGTCTTGGGAAGGCATTCCGCTTTAGTCTATAAATTATTTCCCAGTACCTTCTTGACTTCATACTTAATGGCCAGTTTGACCCGGCTAAGGCAAGGCCGGTGGTGTTCGCTTGGTGGAGTCTGATCAACATCTCCATTCAAAATGGCCTCCACTTCCTCCGTGTTTCTGCAGAGATCCAAAACACCAACCACAAAGTCCTTACACTGCATGGAGAGCTTCCTGTAGTCATTCTGAAACAAAACAGAACGACAGTATTATGACTTCAGGCGGGCTATTAATCACTTGTAAAAAATAATTCACTCCAACTGGGACCCAGCAAACAGTGAATGCTCTGCTGTGAAAAACATGGATGTGTGCGAATGCATGAAAGTCCCATGTCGCACCTCCAAATGGAAGTCTGATTGATGTTCGCATCAGATCTTCTCAAACAAAAATGTACCTAATGGAGGGCACCCAAGAGAAGCCCATCCTGCTAATTATAGCATCGCAGTGGTTTAGGAGAACAAACATTTTATGTGAAATTACAGAAGCGGAATCACTGACACGCCATTACAACTGTCAAAGTGATCGTCTGTAGAGAAAAACGGTGACGAGAGAATAATAACGGGGTGATTACAGGAAGCTCTCGATGGAGCAGTTTCAATTAATAGCTCACTAACCACAATAAGGGGAAAAGTGTCTGGATTTGAGAACTCCTGATTAGATATTTCCCCAGAGTGACTTTCAGTGAAGAACTTTTCTCCTACATAGTTAAATATAAAACAACACACGTCTGTGAAGCGCGTGAAGCTCTCTGGAGAAACGTTTTCTTTTTGGAAAAATGTTGTGTAGTGAGATTCTACTGAACCAGAAACTGTCATCGAACAGCCTCTAATTTATAATGAGGCTAATCTCAAGGGTGGGAAATTGGTTTTCGTGTGGAATAATCTGCCGGTCTGTGAGCTCGAGTGAGCGTAGACATTTCTCTAAGAGAGACGCAGCTCATTACAGGGCCATGAGCACACTTTTCACGATTGGACACTCCCTAGATTAACTGAGAAGCTGTGCTTTGAAATAATCATGAGAGTGCCTTAAAGGAGTTTGTAGTATGTGCAAAGTACATAATGATTCATACCGATTAAAGTCATTGTACACCAAAAAGATATTTAAAAAAATGTTTTTTAGGGTTTGCATGAACATGATACATTTATATATTAAAATAAATATGTTTAACATAATTTTATGACACATTTATCAAATAATGACAAGATAAATCATTATTATTTATTCTAGTGATAGCCCTATTTTTTTCAGAGAAATAACCACAATTTACTACAAATACATCTGAAATCACACTGATAGAGGATCCTGGTAATAACTTAAAAATAAGTTAATTATGGTTTAAGGACGAGTAACGGGTCAAATGAAATAAATAATTATCTAAAATAATTATCTAAATACAAGACATTTTAAGATAAAAAGTCATAATAATGACATAAATGAAAGTTTGAAACTGACATAAAATTTCTACTTTTTGTCATATTTTTTTATTTTATTTGACCTGTTTCTGTTTTTAAAATTATGGCAAAGTCATTATTATGATTTAAAAAGTCAAGATTTTGATATTATTTTAATTTCTGAGAACATTATCATAATTAAGTAATTATGTAATTAATAATTATGTATTGACAAAAAAGTCATAATTTATATATTATAAATATATTATTATTATGATTTATGTCATAATTATGACTTTTTTCTAAGAGATTTTAAATATTTTATGTCAAAATCTTGAATTTTTCTATCATAATATTATTGACTTTGTCACAATTTCAAAAACAGCAACAGGTAAAATCAAATAAATTAAAATAAAAATTGAAAAATAAAATTAAATACAATTTTAAAAAGTTGAAATCATTAGATAAGAAGTCATAAGTCGGACATAAGTTGATATTATGACAAAAACTATTAAGACAAAAAAAAATTAAAGATAAAAAGTCATAATTATGACAAATGAAAATTTTTAACTGACATAAAATTTAGACTTTTTGTCATAATTATGACTTTTTTGTCAATACATAATTATAATATCATAAATTATTAAAGAAAATCTGATAATAATAATAAAATTAATTATTACAAATTATGTCATAATTATGATTTTTCTTCTCAGAAATATAAAAAAATAATAAATTGTTAGTCGATATTATGACCAAAAACTATTAAGACAAAACAGACAACATTTTAATATAAAAAGTGACAAATAAAAGGTTGAAACTGACGTTTTTGTCAGAAATTAAAATATGTTATGTCAAAATCTTGACTTTTTATATCATAACAATGACTTTGTAATACTTTCAAAAACAGCAAAAGGTGAATAAAGTATAATTATGACAAAAGTATGAATTATGACAAAAACTATTAAGACATAGAAGACAACAGTTTAAGATAAAAAGGTCATAATTATGACTTTCTTTGTTAATACATAATTATAATATCATAAATATATAAATAGTATGATTTATGTCATAATTAGGACTTTTTAATATATCTATGTCAAAATCTTGACTTTTATATCCTAATAATGACTTTCATACTTTAAAAAACAGTAACAGGTCAAACAAAATAAAATAAAATCATGAGATAAGAAGTTGTAATTATGACAAAAACTGATAAAATGTTAAGATAAAATGTTAAGATAAAAAAGTCATAATTTGACAAATATAATTATTAAAAAAGGACATAAAACTGAAACTTTTTGTCATAATGACTTTTTTTGTCAATACATAATCATAATATAAATAAAAAAATGTAGAACTTGTATTTCATAATAATGGCTTCTTCTTTTATGTCCTACAGAAGAAAGAAAGTCACACACGTTAGGAAAAACATAGGGGTGAATAAACAATATCAGAATTCACTGAACTATGCTTTTACTACCTTTACTTTACTACTGTATATGGAATATGAGTTTGGGACTGTGATTTTGAGTGACACTTCTGGATAAAGTACTTCTGTGCACCTCCTCACCTTAAATTCAGTTTCGATGTTGGCGAGTTGTGCCAGCTCATTGCTAAGCTCCAGCGCTGTGAGCACAGGGTCTTCACTAGACAGTGACAGATAGGCAGCGCTGGCGAGGCCTTTATAAGCGTTCATCCTCGATCGAGAGTGGCTGAAAGAATCCTGCTTCTGTTTCTCCGCACACTCACCACATTTGCAGAAATAGTCATGCGGTTTCTCAATGCGAGCCCCTTTGAGTAACAAAATGTGCACGATCTCGTACTCCTTGCAGTGGGCTGCCAGGATCATAGGTGTGATGTCCTGGGAAAAGCGAGTTCCGTCTTCATCGTATGCATAGAAGTCGTCATCTCGTAACTGTTGCTCCAGGGGACTCAGAGTCAGACGGAGACTACCTTCAAATGCCGGATGGGCCAGGATGGCCTCTACTATCCGGACATAGCCTTTGCTGATGGCTAACAGCAGGGCATCGCCCACTCGTGCCAGTCCCTCTTTCTTCAGCAAGAGTTCTGTGACCTCCAAGTGTTCGTTCCCTACGGCGAGCTGCAATCCATTTTGGCCCATGTAGTCTACACAGTTTACATTCAGAGTCTTGGACTCCTCAAGCATCTTACGGACCACGGGGATGTTTCCGTACTCTGCTGCATCTAAGAAACGCTCCTCCTCTTCGGTCAGACTGGTGCCTCTCTCGCTGAACATGTATGCAGGGCCGCGGACGGCCTGCCTGCGGCATTTCTCTCTCAGGGTGGTGTGTCTTCGCTGAATGGCCTCAAACCTGCAAAACCCAGAGAATGCATTGCTGATATATACACACTTAGATTTTTAGATAAGATTTTTATAAAGGACAGTGAAGACATTTATAATGTTATAAAAAAATACATATTTTACATAAATTCTTTAAAACATTCTATCCTTCAGGGACTCCTGAAAAAAAATCACTGTCGCCGCCCAACTGTATTCAACACTTCACTTTGTTTCTTGCTAAATCTTAATACATTTCTATAAGAATGTGACATTTTAAGACTAGAGTAATGACTGCTGAAAATTCAGCTTTTCTATCACAAGAATTTATTACTGTATATTGTATTTTTTAATAAGTAAATGCAGCCTTGAAGAAAGTCTTATGCCAACTTTAAATGATTAAAGGGTGGCATAGTATCTGGTTAAACTAGAAACCTGAAATCATTGAGAGAATATGTTAGAAGTATCTGCAAAATGTTAATTATTTTACCGAAATATAAGGGATCATACAAAATGCATGTTATTTTTTATCTAGTACTGACTTGAATACAATATTTCACATAAAAGATGTTTATATGTAGTCCACAAGAGAAAATAGTAGTTGAATTTATAAAAATGACCCCGTTCAAAAGTTTACATACGCTTGATTCTTAATACTGTGTTTTTATCTAGATGATCCACAGTTGTTTTTGTTTTGTAGCAGATGTTCATGAGTGTTTGTTTGTCCTGAACAGTTAAACTGCCCGCTGTTCTTCAGAAGAATCCTTTAGATCCCAGAAAATCTTTGGCCTTCCAGCATCTTTTGAGTATTTGAACCCTTTCCAACAATGATTGTATGATTTTGAGATCCATCTTTTTACACTGAGGACAACTGAGGGACTCATATGCAACCATTACAGAAAGTTCAAACGCTCACTGATGCTTCAGAAGGAAACTCGATGCATCAAGAGCCAGGGGGGTGAAAACTTTTTGAATTTGAAAATCACAGTAAATTGAACTTATTTGGTCTTCTGGGAAACATGTAAGATTCTTCTGTAGCTTCTAAAGGGCAGTACTAAATGACAAAAACTATGATATTTAGGGAAAATAAGAGAAATGTACACATCTTCATTCTGTTCAAAAGTTTTCACCCCCGCATGTGTTTCTTTCTAAAGCATCAGTGAGCATTTAAACCTTTTGTAATAACTGCGTATGAGTCCCTTCAGTTGTCCTCAGTGTGAAAAGATGGATCTTAAAATCATACAGTCAGTGTTGGAAAGGATTCAAATATGCAAAAGATGCTGAAAAACCAAATACTTTGTGGGACCTGAAGGCTTTTTCTGAAGAAGAGTGGGAAGTTTAACTGTTCAGGACAAACAAGGCACTCAAGAACAACTATTATTTTTTCTTGTGGACTATATGTAAACATCTTTTACATGAAATATCTTATTCAGGTCAGTACTAAATAAAAAAAATTGGTTTTGGTTAACATTTTGCAGATACATTTTGACCACAGCTGTATATTCAAGTTATTGAATTGCATTTTAATATATTTTTGAGTAAATGAAACTTTAAGACAAAAATTTGTCACATGATTGACCCATAGTAGATAATGTCAATGTTAGCTTTCTTCAGGTATTACAAACCTTCTTGGATCAACCAAACACTGGATGAATTTACAGAACAGTACAATACAGTAAAGTACAGCACCATAAATTACAGCGGTGGTCAATGAGATCAATGCAGATGGACTTCTAATTACACGCATCCTTTACTAGAGAGCTTAAGCTCATTACAGGAAGCACCTCTAAGAACAGATGTTCCTAACATCATACTATAGTGTGATCTTCACCTTAGGACTTCATTCATTTACTTTATCGAATTAACTGGAGCTGCTTTGTAGTGTCAATTTCCCTTGAACTTAAAAAGGCTTCAAAGACACTGAACTAGTTAAATGGTAAGCAAGTTATATTCAAACACAAGCCAGGTAGACAGCAAAGGATGAAATCTAATTTTATTACATTTTGCAAAAACCTCAGTGCAAATTGTACTGCGTAACAGATCACAATTGCGGGTGTCACTTGAAATAAAACTCATTCCTTGCTTCGCAACATGTTAAATCAAACATTGCGATTCTGTAGTGTGCAAAATGCTATTTTGTTCCATCTCTAAATCTTTACTGATCAGTTTTCGCAGAGTGCAGGGGACAGAGAATCGTAAGCTTGCAAATGTATCTGTCAATAGCCCTGAAATTAAACGAGATTGAAATAAACAGGCTAAATAATTTATGTTTCAATATGGGGTGTGTGAACTGTGTCAATCTAATAACTGCAATATTCATTCATGAGAAGGCCAAGGAGATTTTACTGCTCTTTCACAACTCAGGAGACTTAATGGAGATTGTCTCAGATGTTTCTCCTAAATTCCTAAATGAGACAACTGTTGACATGAAGGGAAAGTATGAAATTATGTTTACCTTAGACTACAGTTGAAGTCAAAAGTTTACATACACCTTGCAGATTTTGCAAAATGTTAGTTATTTTACCCAAATATGAAGGATAATACATTATTTACATTATTTTTTTTATTTACTACTGACCTGAATAAGATATTTCACATAAAAGACATTTACATATAGTCCACAAAAGAAAATAATAGTTGAATTTATGATAATGACGCCGTTCAAAAGTTTATACTTGATTTTAATACTGTGTTTTTACGCCCGTTGTTCTTCAGAAAAATCCTTCAAGTCTCACAAATTCATTGGTTTTTCAGCACTTTTGTGTATTTGAACCCTTTCCAACAATGACTGTATGATTTTAAGATCCATCTTTTTCACACTGAGGACAACTGAGGGACTCATATGCAACTATTACAGAAGGTTCAAACATTGATACTCCAGAAGGAAAAATAAAGCATTATAAGACAGGGGTGTAAACTTATGAACAGAACGAAGATACATTTTTCTTATTTTGCCTAAATATCATTTTTTTCCCCCCATTTAGGACTGCTTTTCAGAAGCTACAGAAATTACTTACATGTTTCCCAGAAGACAAAATAAGGTATATTCATCCTGATCTTAAAATTCCAAAAGTTTTCACCCCCCGACTCAATGCATTGTGTTTCCTTCTGGTGCATCAGTGAGCATTTGAACCTTCTGTAATAGTTGCATATGAGTCCCTCAGTTGCCCTGAAAAGATGGATCTCAAAATCATACAGTCATTGTTAGAAAGGGTTCAAATACACAAAATGTTGAAAAACATTCAACATTTTGAAAGAATTTGTGTGACCTGATTCTGAAGGATTTTTCTGAAGAACAGCAGGCAGTTTAACTGTTCAGGAAAAACAAGGGACTCATGAACAGGACTAAACAGAAAAAAAAAAACAGACAAAAAAAAAAAAACTGCTGTGTATCATTCAGGTAACAACAAAGTATTAAGAATCAAGTGTATGTAAACTTTTGAACTGGGTCATTTTCATAAATTCAACTAATATTTTCTCTTGTGTAAACATATTTTATGTGAAATATCTTATTCAGGTCAGTACTAAATTAAAAATAACATGTATTTTGCATGATCCCTCTCATTTTGGTAAAATAATGAACATTTTTCTGATTCTGCAAGGTGTATGTAAACTTTTGACTTAAGTTGTACATGACTCTTTTGGTGGAATTTTGTGAAATATACAGTTTACAGTTTGTGGTGTGTAAAAATGTAATGTTTTGAAAGAAGTATCTTCATCAGGGCTGTTGTATTTAGCCTCATTACTCGAGTCTTCAGTGTCACATGATCCTTCAGAAATCATTCTTATATGCTTATTTGTTGCTCAAGAATCATTAATAATACTGATGTTGAAAACAGGTGTGCTGCTTAATATTTTTGTGGAAACTAACAGATTTTTTTTTCAGGATTCTTTGATGAAAAGAAAGTTCAAACGAGCAACACTGAAATGAATACATTAAACAACAACGTCTTTAATGTTACTTTTGATCAACATAATATCTCTTGACTGAAAAACAAAATGGAAAAGATTCTACTCACTTTTTGCTCTGTTGCTCTCATTACTCAATATTTGTTTCTATATTTATATCTAGAACTAAGTTTTTTAACGATTGCCATGATGTTGGGAGGCGATACGCTTCATCACACATCACGCTTCACAACATGCTGACATTTACTTAAAGAGCGAACTCCTTAGCATGCGTATGGCAGTTGGCTGGAAGCGATGGTTTACAGATAAAATGGTTTCAAATATTAGTTTTTTTCTTACACACACTTATCATTTTGCTTTAGAAAACACTGATTCATAAAATGGGGCAGAGATGGGCCCAACTGGGACTTTGAGAGTCCCATCATACACCTGAATCATATCGACTCGCAGAAAAGTTTTTGCTTGCATTTGCCTGAAGAAAAAAAAGTCATGTTCATCTGGGACGTCATGAGGTTGAGTAAACAATAATAGAATTTTAATTTTGTGGTGAACTATCCTCTTTAAAGTGCTCTTTAAATGAACAAGTTTAATAAATGTCTTGCAGTGACATTTATTTATTTCTCTGTTTGACATTAAAGGGATAGTTCACCTAATAATGAAAATGCTGTCATTAATTACTCACCCTCATGGCGTTCCAAACCCATAAGACCTTCATTCATCTTTGGAACACAAATTAGGATAATTTTGATGAAACCCGAGAGCTTTCTGACCCTGCATAGACGACAACACATTGCAAGAAAATGCGTCATGGTACTCTTGTGAATGTGCATCTAAGACTGACACAGAAAAGAAGAAACTGTTGAATAAGGTTTTTATTTTTGTTTTCTTTGCGCACAAAAATATTCTCATAAATTCATAACATTAAGGTTGAACCACTGCTGTCACATGGACTATTTTAACAATGTTCTTACTACCTTCCTGTCTTAAACATGTCAGTTTCGTTGCTGTCTATACAGGGTCAGAAAGCTCTGGGATTTCATTAAAAATATCTTCATTTGTGTTCTGAAGATGAATACAGGTCTTACAGTTTTGGAATGACATAAGAGTGAGTAATGAAAAAATTTTTTTTGGAGTAAACCAAGTTAAAGGTTTTAAGTTTTAAATGATCTTAGACTGTTGTTGTTACAGTAAATAACTTAATTTGTTAAAAATAAACTGAATCTACAGTATTTTTTTCCTTAACTTATCATTTATTTTTTGAATAACTTGACTTTTTAAAAAATATATAAAATCAAATACAAAATAGCTATTAATAACTGACATAATAATAATAATAATAATATATGCAGATTAACATTTCTATTTTAATATATTTACAAATGTAATTTATGATGGAAATTTAGAATTTTCAGCAGCCATTACTCCATGATTCTTAAAAAAATGCATAAAAATAATATGTGACCCTGGACCACAAAACTAGTCTTAAGTAGCATGGGTATATTTGTAGAATATATATGGCTATAGCTAAAAATACAATGTATGGGTCAAAAATATAGATTTTTCTTTTATGCCAAAAATCATTAGGATATTAAGTAAAGGTTAGGCCTATGTTCCGTTAAGATATTTTGTAAATTTCCCACTGTAAATATATCAAAACTTCATTTTTAAATAGTAATATGCAATGCTAAGAACTTAATTTGGAAAACTTTAAAGGTGATTTTTTTTTTCAGATTCCAGATTTTCAAATAGTTGTATCTCAGCCAAATATTGTTCTACTGCTCTAACAAACCATTAACCTCATTAATTCAGCTTTCAGTTGATGTTTAAATCTCTATTTAAACAAAAAATTGACCCTTATGGCTGGTTTTGTGGTCCAGGGTCACATATTCTTTCCTATGCTGAGTGACTGAGGTCGAGCGAGCACAAAAAGAGGACTTTAAAAAAAGGTAATACATATATTAATAAATATAATGCAAAATCACCTAAAACATGTTAACTGAATCCGAACGCAGTTCAATAATATAAAAAAACGCCTTATTCGTTCTTGAATACTACACAATATTTTGTACATATTCAGTTCAACATTTTTTTTCATCATTACTCTTTACAGTGTTTTTTACTTACGAATAGTGTGAGTTGCTCTCATGAGGGTGCCAGTGATGGTGCACGTGATAGTCCAGGTCATCATCGCTGTCGAATAACCTGTGCGCGTGATGGCCAAACTCATGTTTGGATCCCTCAACTTCATGAAGATCTGCTAACTCTGTCTTGGTGGGGTCGTTTTCTATCAGAGTACCAGGCAGAGTCATACACCTGTTTATCATAGGTCTGTCAGGGCGACAGCAGGTGTTTCCGTCGCCGTAGGTGAACTCTTCGCCGGGAGTGTCGGATACGCCTCGAGCAGGTGCGCGTCTGACGCGCTCGGTCTCCGCCGCGGCTATGGCAGCATCTCCCGCCGAGAGAGCGAGCGGGATGGTGCAGAGAGCGGCGTGAGACATGATGAACTGCTCTTTGGCGTGCATATCGCGGTCGTCTCTCTCAGTCGGCATTTTGAGAGCAAAGAAGCTGCAGGTAAGTGAGAGATTCGGTCAACCTCATGTTCTGCAACAAGTGTCACAGTCAGTTTGTAAAACACGCACTTTTTCTACTGGTTCTCCCTCCCAGACCCCTCGGATTAACACCTCCCACCACTGTTGTGAAGAGTTCTCAAAGTACATACTACAAAAAAGTAAAATATAATGAAATAAATATAATAAAAAATACATTCTCTGTAATTCTCTGCATGTTAAAGTAAACTTTTCTTGTTTTAAGGATGTTTATATACAAGACAAAAATATTATATGTATCACTAATCTATAGCAGGTCAGTGATATGTATATATTTTTGTGTGTTTATTTGTAATATTTTAGTGCTTTTAAATATTTAGTTATTATAATTAAAAATATCTAATTGAAAGAAGGTCAATTAAATAATATATTAAAACAAAAATAAAGTAATAAAATAATTAAAATTGCAAAGAATTACACGAGAGCATCTTTCTTTTCAGAAAACAGACAATACATATTAAAATGTAAATAAATAATTAAAATAAACAACTGTATATATAGCCTTAAAACAAGATACATTACAAAAATACTATATGTATATATTTTTGCGTGTTTATTTTTTAAATTTATATTAGTGTTGTCAAATTGACTAATCACATCCAACATAAAAGTGTGCGTTTAACATAATTAAAAGTATCTAATTAATATGGTTTTGTGTGTTTATTTTCAATAACTAGTTTAGTGCTGTCAAATTGATTATTCACGATTGATCGCATCCAAAATAAAAGTTTGCGTTTACATAATTAAAAGTATCTAATTAAAACAAGGTCAATTAAATTATACATTAAAATTAAGATAAAATAATTAAAATTTAATAATAAATAATCACATGAGAGTACTTATTTTCAGAAAACAGACAATACATATTAAAATGTGTATAAATATTGAAATAAACAATTGTATACACACACACACACACACACACACACACACACACACACACACACACTCACACTCACACACTTTTAAAACAAGATACATTACAAAAATACTATATGTATATACTTTTGCTTGTTTATTTTTAATATTTATTTCAAATCAAATCGATTAATCGTGATTAATCACATCCAAAATAAAAGTTTTTGTTTATATAATATATGTGTGTACTGTGTATATTTATTATGTATATATAAAGACACACACAAATAGCCTAATTTTTGAAAATATTTACATGTATTTACATGTATATATTTATAGTCATATAATTTATATCATATATAAATATATGTAATATATATCCATGTGTATATTTATATATTCATAAATATACATAAATAATAAATATACACAGTACATATATTATGTACACAAAAACTTTTATTTTGGATGTGATTAATCATATTTAATCACTGCCCAGCACTAATTAAATTATCAATTAAAATTAAGATAAAATAATTAATATAGCAAAGAATTACATGAGCATTTTCAGAAAACAGACAATACATTAATACATTAAAATTTAAATAAATATTAAAAATAAACAACTGCATATAGATCCTTAAAACAAGATACATTACAAAAATACTATATGTATATATTTTTGCATGTTTATTTTTAATATTTATTTTAGTGCTTTCAAATCGATTAATTATGATTAATCGCATCAGAAATAAAAGTTTGCGCTTACATAATTAAAAGTATCTAATTAAAACAAGGTCAATTAAACTGTAAATTAAAAAATCGTTTGGGACGACCAGAACCCTTCCTAGAGATGGCCGTCCGGCCAAACTGAGCTATCTGGGGAGAAGACCCTTGGTGAGAGAGGTGAAGAAGAACCCAAAGATCACTGTGGCTGAGCTCCAGAGATGCAGTCGGGAGATGGGAGAAAGTTGTAGAAAGTCATCCATCACTGAAGTAGAAAGTCATCCATCACTGAAGCCCTCCACCAGTCGGGGCTTTATGGCAGAGTGGCCCGACGGAAGCCTCTCCTCAGTGCAAGACACATGAAAGCCCGCATGGAGTTTGCTAAACAACACCTGAAGGACTCCAAGATGGTGAGAAATAAGATTCTCTGGTCTGATGAGACCAAGATAGAACTTTTTGGCCTTAATTCTAAACGGTATGTGTGGAGAAAACCAGGCACTGCTCATCACCTGTCCAATACAGTCCCAACAGTGAAGCATGGTGGTGGCAGCATCATGCTGTGGGGGTGTTTTTCAGCTGTAGGGACAGGACGACTGGTTGTAATCGAGGGGAAAGATGAATGCGGCCAAGTACAGGGATATCCTGGATGAAAACCTTCTCCAGAGTGCTCAGGACCTCAGACTGGGCCGAAGGTTTACCTTCCAACAAGACAATGACCCTAAGCACACAGCTAAAAGAACGAAGGAGTGGCTTCACAACAACTCTGTGACTGTTCTTGAATGGCCCAGCCAGAGCCCTGACTTAAACCCAATTGAGTATCCCTGGAGAGACCTAAAAATGGCTGTCCACTAATGTTTATCATCCAACCTGACAGAACTGGAGAGGATCTGCAAGGGTGTGAAAAACTTGTTGCATCTTTGCCAAAAAGACTCATGGTTGTATTAGATCAAAAGGGTGGTTCTACTAAATACTGAGCAAAGGGTCTGAAAACTTGGGACCATGTGATATTTCAGTTTTTCTTTTTTAATAAATCTGCAAAAATGTCAACAATTCTGTGTTTTTCTGTCAATATGGGGTGCTGTGTGTACATTAATGAGGAAAAACAAATGAACTTAAATGATTTCAGCAAATGGCTGCAATATAACAAAGACTGAAACCTTTAAGGGGGTCTAAATACTTTCCGTACCCACTGTATATGTGTGTGTATTTATATATACATATAATTATACACAGTACACACATATTATATAAACACAAACTTTTATTTTGGGCGTGATTAATCGCTTTGACAGCACTAATATTTATATTTAACTATTTCTTTCTATTTTCTTTTTATCTTTCTATTTTAATTTAATTATTTATCATTCTACTTTCATTACATTGTTACATTACGCCAGTTTTATTGAATTACTGATAATAACATATTATCATTATATAAATATTTTGCTTGCAATATAAATATTTTGCTTGCGGGATGAAATTAACAAAATAACATGTTTTAATAAATAACAGTTTTTAATAAACTGTTTGATGCTAACGTCGCAAGAATATGCATAAATGGGCCTTTGAGTGCTTTGAGATGGCAACTACCACCGCTCTCTCTTACAGTGTTCCAAATAAAATGCAATCCCACGGTACATTTGAACATCAGCATCAGGCCACAAATACACAGTTTGAGTTTTGAAACCCCTCCATGCTAAATGCAGAGCAGCTGTTGGATGGACTGCAGCAGATCACCTGTTGAGGTGCTTTGATGCTCATCAAAGGCTTCATGCAGAGAGATCTTTCTCTGAGGTCTGGCCCATCTCATCTCATCTCATACGACTCGCAAACTTAATTGTGTGATGTCAGAGTTTAGGATTCAAAGGGACTGTGAGATGAAGCCAACTGATGCTTGGAATTCTCAGAAAGCAAGCAAAAACCTACAACACAACGATACTACATTACATCCCTTTCAAATTATGTGATAAACGGCAAATACTCTCAGTCCAGGCCTGATCGATACAGTGTAATGAATAGCCGAGTTTGTTAATGTCTTTCCCCACAGGTACAATGTGCTGCTCAGACAGTATCTCTAGAAGATTATTCTGCCTTTGGGGAAATAGAGGTGTCAATCAGAGAGGAGATGTTGCAGTAGAATCTCATTCAGCAGATGTTGGGATAGGAGTGTGGGTGAGAGGAGATGAAGAAAGGTTATGAGAGGACATTTACAAGAGAGAAAGCAGGATTTTTCCCATTGTTTTGGTTGACTGAATGACAAACAGTGAGAAAGAAAGACAGAGAGAGTGATTTATAACAACCTCACAGCTGTAATCTTGTCACTGATAGATTTATTGCTGTCAGCTCCTCCCACACACAACTGGATTTACACAAGAGTTCAGCCGAGGAACTTTTAAATCATTGCTTTTTTCTTCTTCTTTTTTTCTAAATTGCAATATATTATAGACCATACATAGTTTAGACTTGATTCCTTCTTAGACTTCAATAGAAAAATTATAAGTGTAAAAAGCAAGAAAATGCTACTTTGCAATTTATTCTATGAATCAGGGTACCAGCGTAGCACTAAAACCCTATTGTAATTGTTAGAATGACCAAGGATCAGCAAGGGGGGGGGGGGGGGGGGGTAGGGCTCAAGTGTCTTATGTCGTTGGAATCCTTGGTGAAATTTTTGGGTATTTTGAATTTTTTGAACCAAACGAGTGCAGGAAGACTGCAGTACAATTCTCTAGACTCTCTAAGTCAATAATTATTAACAAAATGTTTAAATTTACTCTTTGGGAGGCTATAACGGGGTCGTTTAGAAAAGGAACCAGTCTGAATTTACCCCAAATCCTATAAAGCCTAAAGAAAACTCAAAACTTCACAAAACAATTCCACTCTCCTTCGCAAAGGAAGTCAAAATGTTAAATAGGGGCAGGGCCACCTTTAGTAAAATGCCTATAACTCCTGAGGGGAATGAGGTATCTTGGTCAAACTCACAACACATATTTAAGAGCTCAATACGCCTTATTCAGCCCGCCGCCATTTTGAATCGAAAATGAGGCTGTGAGGGATAGCAGTCCAGCAGCGCCCACTGTGGCGTATTGTTGCGTAGATTGTTTAGTCATAAAAATAAAGAGAAAATATAATTTCACAAATTTCCACAGGACAAAGAACTTCAGAAAATGTGTATTATTAAAGTTCGACGGGACATAGGACCTAACTTTCAGATAACAATATTGCATTTATTTAAGAAAATGACTGTGGAAACTAGCCGGTTGGCTAATTGCTAATTTATAATGTGAGCATGTTTATCTTCCTTTAAATGTTTACGCAGAGCTAAAATGTTATGTTTTACTACAACAACTAAACTAAATATCTCCATTTTGTATAGACTACAAAGAACACAAGAGTGTGCTCAACATTTTACTCAGGATTGTTTTTCAAAAACACTGACTGGAATTAGGAAGCTTAAGGAGGGTTCAGCTTCGTCTGTGTTTACCTGGACTCAAAAGCCTCATGAAAAGAAAATCTTGCGATCGTAAATGAAAAAGATATTATTTTTAAATGATGTTTTAAAAATTAACATGCTTAATAGTTTGTGTTAAGAGCCTGCAGTTAGATCGTAAGCCTCTTTCAGACAACATGTTAAGTCATACAAAAAACAGTGGGTAGAAAGTTTATTTTTATACAAAGCGATCAAAAGATAACATTTATTTATTAGTTTGCCATGTAATGTTTGTGTCACGTTGAGAGTAAGGGAGGTCTGGGTCCAAATGCAGGAAGAGGTTTTTATTATAAACAATAACAAAACAAACAAAACCAAAGGGCCAACACGGCACAACTAGACATAAACTGAAAAATAAAATAAACAATATCAGGAACCAAAATCAAGGTCAAGAACTCGGAACACAAAATACACACAAGACGGAAGACAATGCAGCCAGAATGAGTAGTGGGAAATGAGAGTTCTTATAGACCAGATAATTGTGAGCAGGTGTGAGTGTAATCAGTGCTAATGACAAGACAGGAGTGAATACTTAGGGAAGTGCAGTGCAGGGAAGGGAAAACAGCGACCTCAGGTGGCTGAGGGAAAACCCGCAGCCCAGAGTCATGACAGTACCCCCTCCCCACGGAACGGCTCCCAGACGTTCCACAAGTCTGGAGGGAGGAGGAACGGGGGAAGGCGAATCAGGGGGAGGGATGGCGGGCCAGGCCCGTGCAGCGGAGTCACGTGAGCGGACCTCGCCGCCAGAGGAACGCGAGCTGGCCTCGCCAGAGAGCGCGGTCACCGCCGCCTCAGGAACAGCGAGAGCGGTCACCGCCGCCTCAGGAACAGCGAGAGCGGTCACCGCCGCATCACGAACAGCAAGAGCGGTCACCGCCGCATCACGAACAGCAAGAGCGGTCACGGCCGCGTCAGGAACAGAGAGAGCGGTCAACGCCGCGTCAGGAACAGAGAGAGCGGTCACGGCCGCGTCAGGAACAGAGAGAGCGGTCAACGCCGCGTCAGGAACAGAGAGAGCGGTCACCGCCGCGTCAGGAACAGAGAGAGCAGTCACCACCGCATCAGGAACAGCGAGAGCGGTCACCGCCGCATCAGGAACAGAGAGAGCAGTCACCACCGCATCAGGAACAGCGAGAGCGGTCACCGCCGCATCAGGAACAGAGAGAGCAGTCACCACCGCATCAGGAACAGCGAGAGCGGTCACCGCCGCATCAGGAACATCGCCAGCGGTCACCGCCGCATCAGGAACAGCGAGAGCGGTCGCCGCCGCATCAGGAACAGCGAGAGCGGTCACCGTCGCGTCAGGAACAGAGAGAGCAGTCACCACCGCATCAGGAACAGCGAGAGCGGTCACCGCCGCATCAGGAACATCGCCAGCGGTCACCGCCGCATCAGGAACATCGCCAGCGGTCACCGTCGCATCAGGAACAGCGAGAGCGGTCGCCGCCGCGTCAGGAACAGCGAGAGCGGTCACCGCCGCATCAGGAACATCGCCAGCGGTCACCGCCGCATCAGGAACAGCGAGAGCGGTCGCCGCCGCATCAGGAACAGCGAGAGCGGTCGCCGCCGCGTCAGGAACAGAGAGAGCAGTCACCGCCGCATCAGGAACAGCGAGAGCGGTCACCGCCGCATCAGGAACAGCGAGAGCGGTCACCGCCGCATCAGGAACAGCGAGAGCGGTCACCGCCGCATCAGGAACATCGCCAGCGGTCACCGCCGCATCAGGAACATCGCCAGCGGTCACCGCCGCATCAGGAACAGCGAGAGCGGTCGCCGCCGCGTCAGGAACAGCGAGAGCGGTCACCGCCGCGTCAGGAACAGAGAGAGCAGTCACCACCGCATCAGGAACAGCGAGAGCGGTCACCGCCGCATCAGGAACATCGCCAGCGGTCACCGCCGCATCAGGAACAGCGAGAGCGGTCGCCGCCGCATCAGGAACAGCGAGAGTGGACACCGCCGCATCAGGAACAGAGAGAGCGGTCACCGCCGCGTCAGGAACAGAGAGAGCAGTCACCACCGCATCAGGAACAGCGAGAGCGGTCACCGCCGCGTCAGGAACAGAGAGAGCAGTCACCACCGCATCAGGAACAGAGAGAGCGGTCACCGCCGCGTCAGGAACAGAGAGAGCAGTCACCACCGCATCAGGAACAGCGAGAGCGGTCACCGCCGCATCAGGAACAGAGAGAGCGGTCACCGCCGCGTCAGGAACAGAGAGAGCAGTCACCACCGCGTCAGGAACAGAGAGAGCGGTCACCGCCGCGTCAGGAACAGAGAGAGCAGTCACCACCGCGTCAGGAACAGCGAGAGCGGTCACCGCCGCGTCAGGAACAGAGAGAGCAGTCACCACCGCATCAGGAACAGCGAGAGCGGTCACCGCCGCATCAGGAACATCGCCAGCGGTCACCGCCGCATCAGGAACAGCGAGAGCGGTCGCCGCCGCATCAGGAACAGCGAGAGCGGTCACCGCCGCATCAGGAACAGCGAGAGTGGACACCGCCGCCTCTCCGCGGAAGAGCCTCTCCGCCCCCACCGCAAAGCAGGGACGCATCCGTGCAGTCTCGGCCCTACGAGCGTCCATCTCAGCCAGGCAGGCGTAGATAAACTCGAAGCGAGTAGCCGACGCCGCCTCAAAGGACATTCCCGCGTGTCTGGAACAGAGCGGGTAGTCGCCGCCGCCAAACGGGGAAGCTTCGCCTCCCCGAAAAAAATCCTCCCCGCTGGACCCATCTTTGCTGGCTGCATTCTGTCACGTTGAGAGTAAGGGAGGTCTGGGTCCAAATGCAGGAAGAGGTTTTTATTATAAACAATAACAAAACAAACAAAACCAAAGGGCCAACACGGCACAACTAGACTGAAAAATAAAATAAACAATATCAGGAACCAAAATCAAGGTCAAGAACTCGGAACACAAAATACACACAAGACGGAAGACAATGCAGCCAGAATGAGTAGTGGGAAATGAGAGTTCTTATAGACCAGAT
This sequence comes from Garra rufa, assembly GCF_049309525.1. Lineage (NCBI taxonomy): Eukaryota > Metazoa > Chordata > Actinopteri > Cypriniformes > Cyprinidae > Garra > Garra rufa. The sequence goes on from NC_133383.1 coordinate 23,698,134, forward strand.
AATTGTGAGCAGGTGTGAGTGTAATCAGTGCTAATGACAAGACAGGAGTGAATACTTAGGGAAGTGCAGTGCAGGGAAGGGAAAACAGCGACCTCAGGTGGCTGAGGGAAAACCCGCAGCCCAGAGTCATGACAGTTTGAGGTCAACCACTTTTAAAATTGCAAAATGATATTCAGAACATTATTTTTTGTTTCTGTTTCGCTTTAGACAAGGAAAACGTCATGTTTATCGTAATTTCATAATAAAGGTCGGGAAGATGCTTATGACTAATGCCGCGTTCCAGACAACCCGTAACTCGTGTTTTTCCGACCTTCTACCAGTGAAAGTGCACTGAAACGGCAGTCAAACCCGTGACTTCACACTCGTGAACTCGTACTAGATCGATGGACTCCCAGTTACGAGTTCTGACGTAACATAGCCCGCGAAACAACAAAGTCAGCCCTAATGCGTGCGGTGTTTATGCAAGTGGCACACGGTGGAAAAATAGAGCTTAGGACAATATAACGTTGCAATCAAAAAATTAATAATAATATAAAAATAATAGTAATTCATAAATGTGCCCAGGCAACTTGGCGTGACTTGCCTGGAACGCTACAAAGTCGTAAGTCGTGGTTTGAAGTGGTGATTTACCAGTTAAAAAACCTGCCTGGAACGCAGCACTAGCTGCAGGCTCTTATCACAAACCATTAAGCATTTTAATCTATATAACATCATTTGAAAAACTCCGTATAAGCGTTTAAAGGAAGATAAACATGCTCACATTAGAAATTAGCAGTCTTTCCGCAGTAATTTTCTTAAATAAATGCAATATTGTTACCTGAAAGTTAGGTTATATGTCCTGTCAAATAATCCACGTTTTCTGGAGCTCTTTGTCCAGTGGAAAAATGTGAAATGACCTATTATTTTACATTTATACGATCTACATCCCGAGACGCAACAATACGCCACAGTGGGCGCTGCTGGATTGCTCTCCCGCACAGCCTCGTTTTCGATTCAAAATGGCGGCTGGCTGAATAAGGCCGCGATCAAACCGAACGCGTCTTTTAGTTCTAAAAACGCGAGGCGCACAGCACTGCCTTTTTTTGGTGACTTTTAAAAAAGAGCAGTGTGCTGCGGTTTTTTATGTTGCTAGGCAACGACCAAAACAGCCGTCCTGTCAGTCAAATCAAAGGATTATAGCGCAAGCGCTCTAAAATCTTTGGTTTTTGCTGTTAATTAAACTGTCATATTAGCAGAAACCCCCCAAAAAATACAGCTCCGGGTTACCCACGACAGACACCAAAAGTTTCTCCTCCATTTCTTTCAGTCTCCGGACTTTTTAAGCAACGGTAAACTTTCGTCACCACAACAGAAGGCCCGCCTCTCCATTCATTCGATTGGACAATGGAAAAAACGCGAATGACGTCAGGCGTTTTTCCGCTCAGAGTTGCTTTTTTTCAACTTCAGGCGCTCAGAGCGCTTCTGCAAAAACGCGAGGCGCCCAGGGCGCATAAGCAGCGCGCAGAACGCTCACTGCCAACAGAAAACCATTCAAAAAAGGCGCCTCTCACTGCAAAAACGCGTTCGGTGTGATCGCGGCCTAGGGCGTATGTGAGGTCACAGGGAAATAAAATCGCAGCACATAGCCACTTGGTGGTGCTATAAGAGGAAAAAACTAAAATGGCTATAACTACGCAACCATTCTCACCATTTGTCCTATCAACATGAACTGTGCATGGTCTTGGTCTAATTTGCTAAAATTGTATAAATTTGCGTATCTCAAAAAAAAAAAAAAAAAAAAACATGGCCGCCATTGGCCGATGAAGTTTAAGCACCTATTAGATTTAATTTATAGCACCTATAACCGGTGTCGCCAACTGGCAAGGGTCCATGCGGACCGTGAAAGCTTTTGACATAATTAAATAAAAAATGCCAAACCCTAATTTCTAATCAATAAATGTATATCAAGCACATCAGGGTCAGCGTTTGGGTGCAATCTTCCGTGCAGTGATGAGAGCAGAGATCGGCGCATTGCGTACAGACAGATGTAGCTTTCAGTGAGTGAAAAACATTCGGTGATGGACTTTATTATGTTGGGGTTACATTGCAAAATATTGTAAATAAAAGCAATCTGGTGCACTGCAAGCAAATCTAAAGCCCTGTCCCAAATGCAACCCTAAACCTCACTTTCGTGATGCAATGCCACTTTGACTGTCAGGTAGAAGTCTGCAGCGGAGGTCGCCCCAGTGCGGGCTCGGCAGAAGTGCATCTCGATGGCGCATAGCAGCTGCAAAGGGGGCACTCGTGAGCACCCTTTCGAATGCTAAACTGACGTATTGGACACCAGCTATTGTAAATCTGCAAGACCGAAAGTCAAAGTTATTTGCCAAATGGCAAATAAAATGTGCCATTTGGGACAGGGCCTAAGGCTACATACAAAAACCTAGACAGCTGACTTGTTGCCTCGCTGTCTTATCTGGCAGCGACTTCACAGGCAGCATTTGCTCACAAAGGCACCTCACAAAACTGATTTCAGGTATGCTTCTGAGGCAGCATAATGGTTTAATGATCGTTAAACAAAATAGAACGAGTTCTGGTGATAACTAAGCGAATATTTAATTACTATAATACTGATTTCTCGCCAGAAATAACAAAAGTGCAAAAAGTTGATGAAAATATATTTACACCAAACACAACTTCAGACACAATCCTTATTTTTTTTTGCTCAACCATCATGGAATGGAACACACAGGATTGTAAGATATCAAAGGCAGCGAAGGATACATCTATGCTGCCTTCAAAAATCGACCAGAGGAAGGTATCTCAGGAGACAGGAAGTGAAGCTAACATTGGATTTTAACGTGCCTTGATGCCTTCCTTCCTGTGGAGTATGTCATCCAAAGGCAACATTTTCCAGTTTTCGGATGCAGCCTAAATGTAATTGACATTTCACAAATTGACATTTCTCACTAATTTTAACATTTAATTTTAATCATGACAGCCGTATTGTTTAATTGTGCGTGCCTTCTTTTGCCCCTTTCTCTTGAATTTATAAGGGCAGTTTTGTTCATTTTGGTGGCATTTTGTTAATAACAAAGTTATATTTATGTGTACCATCTTACCATTTATAATTTAATAACTATAACTGAGTTGATATACACTGAATACACTAAATACTATATACTACAACTATATAAGTCTAAAAAGTATCAGTATTTTATTATTATTATTATTTTTTAATCAGCATTCATGCATTAAATGACTGAGAAAAGATTTCTGTTTTAAATATTAAAAGCAGTTTTTTAAAAGAATGCTAAGCGTTTAAACTTTCTATTCATCAAAGAAGCCTGGAAAATAAAATATGAATAAAGGATTTCTGAAGGATATATATATATATATATATATATATATATTAGGGGTGGGCATAGATTAATTTTTTTAATCTAGATTAATCTAGATTAAATCTTGGAATTAATCTAGATTAATCTAGATTAAAATGGCTAATTTGAATTCTGCTGAAGGCATTCAGAATATGTGTGCTACCCAAATAATGACTTAAAGTCTTTGAGAATGGATCATAAAGCTCATAAAGCTGTTCTATGATAATTTGTTGATGAAAATAAATTATGTTCAATTAGATGTACTTGTGTTTACTAACTAACAATGAAATTATTTTTTCTCCCTATTAGATTGTGTTTTTTTTAACGTCAACACCTACCCAGCCCATTACATGTTACACCGTACTTTTATTTTGACAGGTTGCCGTGAAGTTTCTGTGTCATACAGTATGATATGATGTTAGTTTTCTCAAATGAAACGGTAAAAGTGACACTCACAGAGTCACAGCAGTTTGGGAGATTGAGTTTATCTGTTCATGTGAGATGAAAATGCCAAAAATTACCGGGAGCGTCACGTGTGTTTCAGTATGCGTGTAGTAAAAGCTCGTCTCCGCATACATAC